>NW_027474439.1:0-43350 GCF_050947335.1 Megachile rotundata
TAATTGTAGCTCTATCGATCATATCTGCTTAATATGGCTAATAATATGAGTTAGATTCATAATAATAAGAGTAATAAGTATAGTAATTGTCGTTCTCTCGATCATATAAGCATAATATGGCTAATAATATGAGTTAGAGTGATAATACTAAGAGTAGTGAGTATAGTAGTTCTCATTCCATCGATCATATAAGCATAATATGGCTAATAATATGAGTTAGATTGATAATAATAGCAGTAATAAGTACAGTAATTGTCGTTCTATCGATAATATAAGCATAACATGGCTAATAATATGAGTTAGATTGATAATACTAAGAGTAGTGAGTATAGTAATTGTCGTTCTATCGATCATATAAGCATAATATGGCTAATAATATGAGTTAGATTGATAATACTAAGAGTAGTGAGTATAGTAATTGTCGTTCTATCGATCATATAAGCATAATATGGCTAATAATACGAGTTAGATTGATAATAATAAGAGTAATAAGTATAGTAATTGTCGTTCTATCGATCATTTAAGCATAATATGGCTAATAATATGAGGTAGATTGATAATACTAAGAGTAGTGGGTATAGCAATTCTCGTTCTATCGATCATATAAGCATAATATGGCTAATAATATGAGTTAGATTGATAATAATAAGAGTAATGAGTATAGTAATTGTAGTTCTATCGATCATTGAAGCATAATATGGCTAATAATATGAGTTAGATTGATAATAATAAGAGTAATGAGTATAGTAATTGTAGTTCTATCGATCATATCTGCATAATATGGTTAATAATATGAGTTAGATTGATAATAATAAGAGTAATAAGTATAGTATTTGTCGTTCTATCGATCATATAAGCATAATATGGCTAATAATATGAGTTAGATTGATAATAATAAGAGTAATAAGTACAGTAATTGTCGTTCTATCGGTCATTTAAGCACAATATGGCTAATAATATGAGTCAGATTGATAATAATAACAGTAATAAGTATAGTAATTGTCGTTCTATCGATAATATAAGCATAATATGGCTAATAATATGAGTTAGATTGATAATACTAAGAGTAGTGAGTATAGTAATTCTCGTTCTATCGATCATATAAGCATAATATGGCTAATAATATGAGTTAGATTGATAATACTAAGAGTAGTCAGTATAGTAATTGTCGTTCTATCGATCATATAAGCATAATATGGCTAATAATATGAGTTAGATTGATAATACTAAGAGTAGTGAGTATAGTAATTCTCATTCTATCGATCATATAAGCATAAGATGGCTAATAATATGAGTTAGATAGATAATAATAAGAGTAATGAGTATAGTAATTGCAGTTCTATCGATCATATCTGCATAATATGGTTAATAATATGAGTTAGATTCATAATAATAACAGTAATAAGTATAGTAATTGTCGTTCTATCGATAATATAACCATAATATGGCTAATAATATGAGTTAGATTGATAATACTAAGAGTAGTGAGTATAGTAATTCTCGTTCTATCGATCATATAAGCATAATATGGCTAATAATATGAGTTAGATTGATAATAATAAGAGTAATAAGTACAGTAATTGTCGTTCTATCGATCATATAAGCATAATAAGGCTAATAATATGAGTTAGAGTGATAATACTAAGAGTAGTGAGTATAGTAATTCTCATTCTATCGATCATATAAGCATAATATGGCTAATAATATGAGTTAGATTGATAATAATAAGAGTAATGTGTATAGTAATTGTAGTTCTATCTATCATTTAAGCATAATATGGCTAATAATATGAGTTAGATTGATAATAATAAGAGTAATGAGTATAGTAATTGTCGTTCTATCGATCATTTAAGCATAATATGGCTAATAATATGAGTTAGATTGACAATAATAACAGTAATAAGTATAGTAATTGTCGTTCTATCGATAATATAAGCATAATATGGCTAATAATATGAGTTAGATTGATAATACTAAGAGTAGTGAGTATAGTAATTCTCGTTCTATCGATCATATAAGCATAATATGGCTAATAATATGAGTTAGATTGATAATACTAAGAGTAGTGAGTATAGTAATTCTCATTCTATCGATCATATAAGCATAATATGGCTAATAATATGAGTTAGATTGATAATAATAAGAGTAATAAGTATAGTAATTGTCGTTATATCGATCATATAACCATAATATGGCTAATAGCATGAGTTAGACTGATAATAATAAGAGTAATAGGAATAGTAATTGTCGTTCTATCGATCATATCTGCATAATATGGTTAATAATATGAGTTAGATTGATAATAATAAGCGTAATAAGTATAGTATTGGTCGTTCTATCGATCATATCTGCATAATATGGTTAATAATATGAGTTAGATTGATAATAATAACAGTAATAAGTATAGTAATTGTCGTTCTATCGATCATATCTGCATAATATGGTTAATAATATGAGTTAGATTGATAATAATAAGAGTAATAAGTATAGTAATTGTCGTTATATCGATCATATAACCATAATATGGCTAATAGCATGAGTTAGACTGATAATAATAAGAGTAATAGGAATAGTAATTGTCGTTCTATCGATCATATCTGCATAATATGGTTAATAATATGAGTTAGATTGATAATAATAAGCGTAATAAGTATAGTATTGGTCGTTCTATCGATCATATCTGCATAATATGGTTAATAATATGAGTTAGATTGATAATAATAACAGTAATAAGTATAGTAATTGTCGTTCTATCGATCATATCTGCATAATATGGTTAATAATATGAGTTAGATTGATAATAGTGGGTGTAATAAATATAGTAATTGTCGTTCTATCGCTCATATAAGCACAATATGGCTAATAATATGAGTTAGATTGACAATAATAAGAGTAATAAGTATAGTAATTGTCGTTCTATCGATCATATAAGCATAATATGGCTAATAGTATGAGTTAGATTGATAATAATAAGAGTAATGAGTATAGTAATTGTAGCTCTATCGATCATATCTGCTTAATATGGCTAATAATATGAGTTAGATTCATAATAATAAGAGTAATAAGTATAGTAATTGTCGTTCTATCGATCATATAAGCATAATATGGCTAATAATATGAGTTAGATTGATAATAATAAGAGTAATAAGTATAGTAATTGTCGTTCTCTCGATCATATAAGCATAATATGGCTAATAATATGAGTTAGAGTGATAATACTAAGAGTAGTGAGTATAGTAGTTCTCATTCCATCGATCATATAAGCATAATATGGCTAATAATACGAGTTAGATTGATAATAATAGCAGTAATAAGTACAGTAATTGTCGTTCTATCGATAATATAAGCATAACATGGCTAATAATATGAGTTAGATTGATAATACTAAGAGTAGTGAGTATAGTAATTGTCGTTCTATCGATCATATAAGCACAATATGGTTAATAATATGAGTTAGATTGATAATAGTGAGTGTAATAAATATAGTAATTGTCGTTCTATCGCTCATATAAGCACAATATGGCTAATAATATGAGTTAGATTGACAATAATAAGAGTAATAAGTATAGTAATTGTCGTTCTATCGATCATATAAGCATAATATGGCTAATAATATCAGTTAGATTGATAATAATAAGTGTAAAAAGTATAGTAATTGTCGTTCGATCGATCATATCTGCATAATATGGTTAATAATATGAGTTAGATTGATAATAATAAGAGTAATGAGTATAGTAATTGTAGCTCTATCGATCATATCTGCTTAATATGGTTAATAATATGAGTTTGAATGATAATAATAAGAGTAATAAGTATAGTAATTGTCGTTCTATCGATCATATCTGCATAATATGGTGAATAATATGAGTTAGATTGATAATAGTGAGTGTAATAAGTATAGTGAATGTCGTTCTATCGATCATATCAGCATAATACGGGTAATAATATGAGTTGGATTGATAATAATAAGAGTAATGAGTATAGTAATTGTAGGTCTATCGATCATATAAGCATAATATGGCTAATAATATGAGTCAGATTCATAATAATAACAGTAATAAGTATAGTAAATGTCGTGCTATCGATCATATCTGCATAATATGGTTAATAATATGAGTTAGATTGATAATAGTGAGTGTAATAAGTTTAGTAATTGTAGTTCTATCGATCATATCTGCATAATATGGCTAATAATATGAGTTATATTGATAATAATAAGAGTAATAAGTATAGTAATTGTCGTTATATCGATCATATAACCATAATATGGCTAATAGCATGAGTTAGATTGATAATAATAAGAGTAATGAGTATAGTAATTGTCGTTCTATCGATCATATCTGCATAATATGTTTAATAATATGAGTTAGATTGATAATAGTGAGTGTATAAAGTATAGTAATTGTAGTTCTATCGATCATATCTGCATAATATGGTTAATAATATGAGTTAGATTGATAATAATAAGAGTAATAGGTATAGTATTTTTCGTTCTATCGATCATATAAGCATAATATGGCTAATAATATGAGTTAGATTCATAATAATAAGAGTAATAAGTATAGTAATTGTCGTTCTATCGATCATATAAGCATAATATGGCTAATAATATGAGTTAGATTGATAATAATAAGAGTAATAAGTATAGTAATTGTCGTTCTCTCGATCATATAAGCATAATATGGCTAATAATATGAGTTAGAGTGATAATAATAAGAGTAATAAGTACAGTAATTGTCGTTCTATCGGTCATTTAAGCATAATATGGCTAATAATATGAGTTAGATTGATAATAATAACAGTAATAAGTATAGTAATTGTCGTTCTATCGATAATATAAGCATAATATGGCTAATAATATGAGTTAGATTGATAATACTAAGAGTAGTGAGTATAGTAATTCTCGTTCTATCGATCATATAAGCATAATATGGCTAATAATATGAGTTAGATTGATAATACTAAGAGTAGTGAGTATAGTAATTCTCATTCTATCGATCATATAAGCATAATATGGCTAATAATATGAGTTAGATTGATAATAATAAGAGTAATAAGTATAGTAATTGTCGTTATATCGATCATATAACCATAATATGGCTAATAGCATGAGTTAGACTGATAATAATAAGAGTAATAGGTATAGTAATTGTCGTTCTATCGATCATATCTGCATAATATGGTTAATAATATGAGTTAGATTGATAATAATAAGCGTAATAAGTATAGTATTGGTCGTTCTATCGATCATATCTGCATAATATGGTTAATAATATGAGTTAGATTGATAATAATAAGAGTAATAAGTATAGTATTTGTCGTTCTATCGATCATATAAGCATAATATGGCTAATAATATGAGTTAGACTCATAATAATAAGAGTAATAAGTATAGTATTTGTCGTTCTATCGATCATATAAGCATAATATGGCTAATAATATGAGTTAGATTCATAATAATAAGAGTAATAAGTATAGTAATTGTCGTTCTATCGACCATATAAGCATAATATGGCTAATAATATGAGTTAGAGTGATAATACTAAGAGTAGTGAGTATAGTAATTCTCGTTCTATCGATCATATAAGCATAATATGGCTAATAATATGAGTTAGATTGATAATAATAAGAGTAATAAGTATAGTAATTGTCGTTATATCGATCATATAACCATAATATGGCTAATAGCATAAGTTAGATTGATAATAATAAGAGTAATGAGTATAGTAATTGTCGTTCTATCGATCATATCTGCATAATATGGTTAATAATATGAGTTAGATTGATAATAGTGAGTGTAATAAATATAGTAATTGTCGTTCTATCGCTCATATAAGCACAATATGGCTAATAATATGAGTTAGATTGACAATAATAAGAGTAATAAGTATAGTAATTGTCGTTCTATCGATCATATAAGCATAATATGGCTAATAATATGAGTTAGATTGATAATAATAAGAGTAATGAGTATAGTAATTGTAGCTCTATCGATCATATCTGCTTAATATGGTTAATAATATGAGTTTGAATGATAATAATAAGAGTAATAAGTATAGTAATTGTCGTTCTATCGATCATATCTGCATAATATGGTGAATAATATGAGTTAGATTGATAATAGTGAGTGTAATAAGTATAGTGAATGTCGTTCTATCGATCATATCAGCATAATACGGGTAATAATATGAGTTGGATTGATAATAATAAGAGTAATGAGTATAGTAATTGTAGGTCTATCGATCATATAAGCATAATATGGCTAATAATATGAGTCAGATTCATAATAATAACAGTAATAAGTATAGTAAATGTCGTGCTATCGATCATATCTGCATAATATGGTTAATAATATGAGTTAGATTGATAATAGTGAGTGTAATAAATATAGTAATTGTCGTTCTATCGCTCATATAAGCACAATATGGCTAATAATATGAGTTAGATTGACAATAATAAGAGTAATAAGTATAGTAATTATCGTTCTATCGATCATATAAGCATAATATGGCTAATAATATGAGTTAGATTTATAATAATAAGAGTAATAAGTATAGTAATTGTCGTTCGATCGATCATATAAGCACAATATGGCTAATAATATGAGTTAGATTGATAATAATAAGAGTAATAAGTATAGTAATTGTCGTTATATCGATCATATAACCATAATATGGCTAATAGCATGAGTTAGATTGATAATAATAAGAGTAATGAGTATAGTAATTGTCGTTCTATCGATCATATCTGCATAATATGTTTAATAATATGAGTTAGATTGATAATAGTGAGTGTAATAAGTATAGTAATTGTAGTTCTATCGATCATATCTGCATAATATGGTTAATAATATGAGTTAGATTGATAATAATAAGAGTAATAGGTATAGTATTTGTCGTTCTATCGATCATATAAGCATAATATGGCTAATAATATGAGTTAGATTCATAATAATAAGAGTAATAAGTATAGTAATTGTCGTTCTATCGATCATATAAGCATAATATGGCTAATAATATGAGTTAGATTGATAATAATAATAGTAATAAGTATAGTAATTGTCGTTCTCTCGATCATATAAGCATAATATGGCTAATAATATGAGTTAGAGTGATAATAATAAGAGTAATAAGTATAGTAATTGTCGTTCTATCGATCATATCTGCATAATATGGTTAATAATATGAGTTAGATTGATAATAGTGAGTGTAATAAGTATAGTGAATGTCGTTCTATCGATCATATCAGCATAATACGGGTAATAATATGAGTTGGATTGATAATAATAAGAGTAATGAGTATAGTAATTGTAGGTCTATCGATCATATAAGCATAATATCGCTAATAATATGAGTCAGATTCATAATAATAACAGTAATAAGTATAGTAATTGTCGTTCTATCGATCATTTAAGCATAATATGGCGAATAATATGAGTTGGGTTGATAAAACTAAGAATAATAAGTATAGTACCTGTCGTTCTATCGATCATATAAGCATAATATGGTTAATAATGTGAGTTAGAATGATAATAATAAGAGTAACAGGTATAGTAATTGTCGTTCTATCGATCATATCTGCATAATATGGTTAATAATATGAGTTAGATTGATAATAGTGAGTGTAATAAGTATAGTGAATGTCGTTCTATCGATCATATCAGCATAATATGGGTAATAATATGAGTTGGATTGATAATAATAAGAGTAATGAGTATAGTAATTGTAGTTCTATCGATCATATAAGCATAATATGGCTAATAATATGAGTAAGATTCATAATAATAAGAGTAATAAGTATAGTAATTGTCGTTCTATCGATCATTTAAGCATAATATGGCGAATAATATGAGTTGGGTTGATAAAAATAAGAATAGTAAGTATAGTAATTGTCGTTCTATCGATCATATAAGCATAATATGGCTAATAATATGAGTTAGATTGATAATAATAAGTGTAATAAGTATAGTAATTGTCGTTCTATCGATCATAATTGCATAATATGGTTAATAATATGAGTTAGATTGATAATAATAAGAGCAATGAGTATAGTAATTGTCGTACTATCGATCATATAAGCATAATATGGCTAATAATGTGAGTTAGATTGATAATAGTGAGTGCAATAAATATAGTAATTGTCGTTCTATCGCTCATATAAGCACAATATGGCTAATAATATGAGTTAGATTGATAATAATAAGAGTAATAAGTATTGTAATTGTCGTTCTATCGATCATATAAGCATAATATGGCTAATAATATGAGTTGGATTGATAATAATAAGTGTAATAAGTATAGTAATTGTCGTTCTATCGATCATATAAGCATAATATGGCTAATAATATGAGTTAGATTGATAATAATAAGAGTAATAAGTATAGTAATTGTCGTACTATCGATCATATAAGCATAATATGGCTAATAATATGAGTTAGAGTGATAATACTAAGAGTAGTGAGTATAGTAATTCTCATTCTATCGATCATATAAGCATAATATGGCTAATAATATGAGTTAGATTGATAATAATAAGAGTAATGAGTATAGTAATTGTCGTACTATCGATCATATAAGCATAATATGGCTAATAATGTGAGTTAGATTGATAATAGTGAGTGCAATAAATATAGTAATTGTCGTTCTATCGCTCATATAAGCACAATATGGCTAATAATATGAGTTAGATTGATAATAATAAGAGTAATAAGTATTGTAATTGTCGTTCTATCGATCATATAAGCCTAATATGGCTAATAATATGAGTTGGATTGATAATAATAAGTGTAATAAGTATAGTAATTGTCGTTCTATCGATCATATAAGCATAATATGGCTAATAATATGAGTTAGATTGATAATAATAAGAGTAATAAGTATAGTAATTGTCGTACTATCGATCATATAAGCATAATATGGCTAATAATATGAGTTAGAGTGATAATACTAAGAGTAGTGAGTATAGTAATTCTCATTCTATCGATCATATAAGCATAATATGGCTAATAATATGAGTTAGATTGATAATAATAAGAGTAATGAGTATAGTAATTGTCGTACTATCGATCATATAAGCATAATATGGCTAATAATGTGAGTTAGATTGATAATAGTGAGTGCAATAAATATAGTAATTGTCGTTCTATCGCTCATATAAGCACAATATGGCTAATAATATGAGTTAGATTGATAATAATAAGAGTAATAAGTATAGTAATTGTCGTTCTATCGATCATATCTGCATAATATGGTTAATAATATGAGTTAGATTGATAATAGTGAGTGTAATAAGTATAGTGAATGTCGTTCTATCGATCATATCAGCATAATATGGGTAATAATATGAGTTGGATAGATAATAATAAGAGTAATGAGTATAGTAATTGTAGTTCTATCGATCATATAAGCATAATATGGCTAATAATATGAGTAAGATTCATAATAATAAGAGTAATAAGTATAGTAATTGTCATTCTATCGATCATTTAAGCATAATATGGCGAATAATATGAGTTGGGTTGATAAAAATAAGAATAATAAGTATAGTAATTGTCGTTCTATCGATCATATAAGCAATATATGGCGAATAATATGAGTTAGGTTGATAATAATAAGAGTAATAAGTATAGTAAATGTCGTGCTATCGATCATATCTGCATAATATGGTTAACAATATGAGTTAGATTGATAATAGTGAGTGTAATAAGTATAGTAATTGTCGTTCTGTCGATCATATTAGCATAATATGATTAATAATATGAGTTAGATTGATAATAATAAGAGTAATAAGTATAGTAATTGTCGTTCTACCGATAATATAACCATAATATGGCTAATAATATGAGTTAGGTTGATAATACTAAGAGTGGTGAGTATAGTAATTCTCGTTCTATCGATCATATAAGCATAATATGGCTAATAATATGAGTTAGATTGATAATAATAAGAGTAATAAGTATAGTAATTGTCGTTCTATCGATCATATAAGCATAATATGGCTAATAATATGAGTTAGATTGATAATACTAAGGGTAGTGACTATAGTAATTCTCGTTCTCTCGATCATATAAGCATAATATGGCTAATAATATGAGTTGGATTGATAATAATAAGAGTAATGAGTATAGTAATTGTCGTTCTATCGATCATATAAGCATAATAAGGCTAATAATATGAGTTAGAGTGATAATACTAAGAGTAGTGAGTATAGTAATTCTCATTCTATCGATCATATGATTGATAATAATAAGAGTAATGAGTATAGTAATTGTAGTTCTATCGATCATATAAGCATAATATGGCTAATAATATGAGTTAGATTGATAATAATAAGAGTAATAAGTATAGTAATTGTCGTTCTATCGATCATATAAGCATAATATGGCTAATAATATGAGTTAGATTGATAATAATAAGTGTAATAAGTATAGTAATTGTCGTTCTATCGATCATAATTGCATAATATGGTTAATAATATGAGTTAGATTAATAATAATAAGAGCAATGAGTATAGTAATTGTCGTACTATCGATCATATAAGCATAATATGGCTAATAATATGAGTTAGATTGATAATAATAAGAGTAATGAGTATAGTAATTGTAGCTCTATCGATCATATCTGCTTAATATGGTTAATAATATGAGTTAGAATGATAATAATAAGAGTAATAAGTATAGTAATTGTCGTTCTATCGATCATATCTGCATAATATGGTTAATAATATGAGTTAGATTGATAATAGTGAGTGTAATAAGTATAGTGAATGTCGTTCTATCGATCATATCAGCATAATACGGGTAATAATATGAGTTGGATTGATAATAATAAGAGTAATGAGTATAGTAATTGTAGGTCTATCGATCATATAAGCATAATATGGCTAATAATATGAGTCAGATTCATAATAATAACAGTAATATGTATAGTAATTGTCGTTCTATCGATCATTTAAGCATAATATGGCGAATAATATGAGTTGGGTTGATAAAACTAAGAATAATAAGTATAGTACCTGTCGTTCTATCGATCATATAAGCATAATATGGTTAATAATGTGAGTTAGAATGATAATAATAAGAGTAACAGGTATAGTAATTGTCGTTCTATCGATCATATCTGCATAATATGGTTAATAATATGAGTTAGATTGATAATAGTGAGTGTAATAAGTATAGTGAATGTCGTTCTATCGATCATATCAGCATAATATGGGTAATAATATGAGTTGGATTGATAATAATAAGAGTAATGAGTATAGTAATTGTAGTTCTATCGATCATATAAGCATAATATGGCTAATAATATGAGTAAGATTCATAATAATAAGAGTAATAAGTATAGTAATTGTCGTTCTATCGATCATTTAAGCATAATATGGCGAATAATATGAGTTGGGTTGATAAAAATAAGAATAGTAAGTATAGTAATTGTCGTTCTATCGATCATATAAGCATAATATGGCTAATAATATGAGTTAGATTGATAATAATAAGTGTAATAAGTATAGTAATTGTCGTTCTATCGATCATAATTGCATAATATGGTTAATAATATGAGTTAGATTGATAATAATAAGAGCAATGAGTATAGTAATTGTCGTACTATCGATCATATAAGCATAATATGGCTAATAATGTGAGTTAGATTGATAATAGTGAGTGCAATAAATATAGTAATTGTCGTTCTATCGCTCATATAAGCACAATATGGCTAATAATATGAGTTAGATTGATAATAATAAGAGTAATAAGTATTGTAATTGTCGTTCTATCGATCATATAAGCATAATATGGCTAATAATATGAGTTGGATTGATAATAATAAGTGTAATAAGTATAGTAATTGTCGTTCTATCGATCATATAAGCATAATATGGCTAATAATATGAGTTAGATTGATAATAATAAGAGTAATAAGTATAGTAATTGTCGTACTATCGATCATATAAGCATAATATGGCTAATAATATGAGTTAGAGTGATAATACTAAGAGTAGTGAGTATAGTAATTCTCATTCTATCGATCATATAAGCATAATATGGCTAATAATATGAGTTAGATTGATAATAATAAGAGTAATGAGTATAGTAATTGTCGTACTATCGATCATATAAGCATAATATGGCTAATAATGTGAGTTAGATTGATAATAGTGAGTGCAATAAATATAGTAATTGTCGTTCTATCGCTCATATAAGCACAATATGGCTAATAATATGAGTTAGATTGATAATAATAAGAGTAATAAGTATTGTAATTGTCGTTCTATCGATCATATAAGCCTAATATGGCTAATAATATGAGTTGGATTGATAATAATAAGTGTAATAAGTATAGTAATTGTCGTTCTATCGATCATATAAGCATAATATGGCTAATAATATGAGTTAGATTGATAATAATAAGAGTAATAAGTATAGTAATTGTCGTACTATCGATCATATAAGCATAATATGGCTAATAATATGAGTTAGAGTGATAATACTAAGAGTAGTGAGTATAGTAATTCTCATTCTATCGATCATATAAGCATAATATGGCTAATAATATGAGTTAGATTGATAATAATAAGAGTAATGAGTATAGTAATTGTCGTACTATCGATCATATAAGCATAATATGGCTAATAATGTGAGTTAGATTGATAATAGTGAGTGCAATAAATATAGTAATTGTCGTTCTATCGCTCATATAAGCACAATATGGCTAATAATATGAGTTAGATTGATAATAATAAGAGTAATAAGTATAGTAATTGTCGTTCTATCGATCATATCTGCATAATATGGTTAATAATATGAGTTAGATTGATAATAGTGAGTGTAATAAGTATAGTGAATGTCGTTCTATCGATCATATCAGCATAATATGGGTAATAATATGAGTTGGATAGATAATAATAAGAGTAATGAGTATAGTAATTGTAGTTCTATCGATCATATAAGCATAATATGGCTAATAATATGAGTAAGATTCATAATAATAAGAGTAATAAGTATAGTAATTGTCGTTCTATCGATCATTTAAGCATAATATGGCGAATAATATGAGTTGGGTTGATAAAAATAAGAATAATAAGTATAGTAATTGTCGTTCTATCGATCATATAAGCAATATATGGCGAATAATATGAGTTAGGTTGATAATAATAAGAGTAATAAGTATAGTAAATGTCGTGCTATCGATCATATCTGCATAATATGGTTAACAATATGAGTTAGATTGATAATAGTGAGTGTAATAAGTATAGTAATTGTCGTTCTGTCGATCATATTAGCATAATATGATTAATAATATGAGTTAGATTGATAATAATAAGAGTAATAAGTATAGTAATTGTCGTTCTACCGATAATATAACCATAATATGGCTAATAATATGAGTTAGGTTGATAATACTAAGAGTGGTGAGTATAGTAATTCTCGTTCTATCGATCATATAAGCATAATATGGCTAATAATATGAGTTAGATTGATAATAATAAGAGTAATAAGTATAGTAATTGTCGTTCTATCGATCATATAAGCATAATATGGCTAATAATATGAGTTAGATTGATAATACTAAGGGTAGTGACTATAGTAATTCTCGTTCTCTCGATCATATAAGCATAATATGGCTAATAATATGAGTTGGATTGATAATAATAAGAGTAATGAGTATAGTAATTGTCGTTCTATCGATCATATAAGCATAATAAGGCTAATAATATGAGTTAGAGTGATAATACTAAGAGTAGTGAGTATAGTAATTCTCATTCTATCGATCATATGATTGATAATAATAAGAGTAATGAGTATAGTAATTGTAGTTCTATCGATCATATAAGCATAATATGGCTAATAATATGAGTTAGATTGATAATAATAAGAGTAATAAGTATAGTAATTGTCGTTCTATCGATCATATAAGCATAATATGGCTAATAATATGAGTTAGATTGATAATAATAAGTGTAATAAGTATAGTAATTGTCGTTCTATCGATCATAATTGCATAATATGGTTAATAATATGAGTTAGATTAATAATAATAAGAGCAATGAGTATAGTAATTGTCGTACTATCGATCATATAAGCATAATATGGCTAATAATATGAGTTAGATTGATAATAATAAGAGTAATGAGTATAGTAATTGTAGCTCTATCGATCATATCTGCTTAATATGGTTAATAATATGAGTTAGAATGATAATAATAAGAGTAATAAGTATAGTAATTGTCGTTCTATCGATCATATCTGCATAATATGGTTAATAATATGAGTTAGATTGATAATAGTGAGTGTAATAAGTATAGTGAATGTCGTTCTATCGATCATATCAGCATAATACGGGTAATAATATGAGTTGGATTGATAATAATAAGAGTAATGAGTATAGTAATTGTAGGTCTATCGATCATATAAGCATAATATGGCTAATAATATGAGTCAGATTCATAATAATAACAGTAATATGTATAGTAATTGTCGTTCTATCGATCATTTAAGCATAATATAGCGAATAATATGAGTTGGGTTGATAAAACTAAGAATAATAAGTATAGTACCTGTCGTTCTATCGATCATATAAGCATAATATGGTTAATAATGTGAGTTAGAATGATAATAATAAGAGTAACAGGTATAGTAATTGTCGTTCTATCGATCATATCTGCATAATATGGTTAATAATATGAGTTAGATTGATAATAGTGAGTGTAATAAGTATAGTGAATGTCGTTCTATCGATCATATCAGCATAATATGGGTAATAATATGAGTTGGATTGATAATAATAAGAGTAATGAGTATAGTAATTGTAGTTCTATCGATCATATAAGCATAATATGGCTAATAATATGAGTAAGATTCATAATAATAAGAGTAATAAGTATAGTAATTGTCGTTCTATCGATCATTTAAGCATAATATGGCGAATAATATGAGTTGGGTTGATAAAAATAAGAATAGTAAGTATAGTAATTGTCGTTCTATCGATCATATAAGCATAATATGGCTAATAATATGAGTTAGGTTCATAATAATAAGAGTAATAAGTATAGTAAATGTCGTGCTATCGATCATATCTGCATGATATGGTTAATAATATGAGTTAGATTGATAATAGTGAGTGTAATAAGTATAGTAATTGTCGTTCTGTCGATCATATTAGCATAATATGGTTAATAATATGAGTTAGATTGATAATAATAAGAGTAATAAGTATAGTATTTGTCGTTCTATCGATCATATAAGCATAATATGGCTAATAATACGAGTTAGATTGATAATAATAAGAGTAATAAGTATAGTAATTGTCGTTCTATCGATCATCTAAGCACAATATGGCTAATAATATCAGTTAGATTGATAATAATAAGAGTAATAAGTATAGTAATTGTCGTTCTATCGATCATATCTGCATAATATGATTAACAATATGAGTTGGATTGATAATAATAAGTGTAATAAGTATAGTAATTGTCGTTCTATCGATCATATAAGCATAATATGGCTAATAATATGAGTTAGATTGATAATAATAAGAGTAATAAGTATAGTAATTGTCGTACTATCGATCATATAAGCATAATATGGCTAATAATATGAGTTAGAGTGATAATACTAAGAGTAGTGAGTATAGTAATTCTCATTCTATCGATCATATAAGCATAATATGGCTAATAATATGAGTTAGATTGATAATAATTAGAGTAATGAGTATAGTAATTGTCGTACTATCGATCATATAAGCATAATATGGCTAATAATGTGAGTTAGATTGATAATAGTGAGTGCAATAAATATAGTAATTGTCGTTCTATCGCTCATATAAGCACAATATGGCTAATAATATGAGTTAGATTGATAATAATAAGAGTAATAAGTATAGTAATTGTCGTTCTATCGATCATATCTGCATAATATGGTTAATAATATGAGTTAGATTGATAATAGTGAGTGTAATAAGTATAGTGAATGTCGTTCTATCGATCATATCAGCATAATATGGGTAATAATATGAGTTGGATAGATAATAATAAGAGTAATGAGTATAGTAATTGTAGTTCTATCGATCATATAAGCATAATATGGCTAATAATATGAGTAAGATTCATAATAATAAGAGTAATAAGTATAGTAATTGTCGTTCTATCGATCATTTAAGCATAATATGGCGAATAATATGAGTTGGGTTGATAAAAATAAGAAT
Organism: Megachile rotundata; assembly: GCF_050947335.1. Taxonomy (NCBI): domain Eukaryota; kingdom Metazoa; phylum Arthropoda; class Insecta; order Hymenoptera; family Megachilidae; genus Megachile; species Megachile rotundata. The sequence goes on from NW_027474439.1 coordinate 16,200, forward strand.
AATAAGTATAGTAATTGTCGTTCTATCGATCATATAAGCAATATATGGCGAATAATATGAGTTAGGTTGATAATAATAAGAGTAATAAGTATAGTAATTGTAGTTCTATCGATCATATCTGCATAATATGGTTAATAATATGAGTTACATTGATAATAATAAGAGTAATAAGTATAGTATTTGTCGTTCTATCGATCATATCTGCATAATATGGCTAATAATATGAGTCAGATTGATAATAATAACAGTAATAAGTATAGTAATTGTCGTTCTATCGATAATATAAGCATAATATGGCTAATAATATGAGTTAGATTGATAATACTAAGAGTAGTGAGTATAGTAATTCTCGTTCTATCGATCATATAATCATAATATGCCTAATAATATGAGTTAGATTGATAATAATAAGAGTAATAAGTACAGTAATTGTCGTTCTATCGATCATATAAGCATAATAAGGCTAATAATATGAGTTAGAGTGATAATACTAAGAGTAGTGAGTATAGTAATTCTCATTCTATCGATCATATAAGCATAATATGGCTAATAATATGAGTTAGATTGATAATAATAAGAGTAATAAGTACAGTAATTGTCGTTCTATCGATCATATAAGCATAATAAGGCTAATAATATGAGTTAGAGTGATAATACTAAGAGTAGTGAGTATAGTAATTCTCATTCTATCGATCATATAAGCATAATATGGCTAATAATATGAGTTAGATTGATAATAATAAGAGTAATAAGTACAGTAATTGTCGTTCTATCGATAATATAAGCATAATATGGCTAATAATATGAGTTAGATAGATAATAATAAGAGTAATGAGTATAGTAATTGTAGTTCTATCGATCATATCTGCATAATATGGTTAATAATATGAGTTAGATTCATAATAATAACAGTAATAAGTATAGTAATAGTCGTTCTATCGATCATTTAAGCATAATATGGCTAATAATATGAGTTAGATTGATAATAATAAGTGTAATAAGTATAGTAATTGTCGTTCTATCGATCATAATTGCATAATATGGTTAATAATATGAGTTAGATTAATAATAATAAGAGCAATGAGTATAGTAATTGTCGTACTATCGATCATATAAGCATAATATGGCTAATAATATGAGTTAGATTGATAATAATAAGAGTAATGAGTATAGTAATTGTAGCTCTATCGATCATATCTGCTTAATATGGTTAATAATATGAGTTAGAATGATAATAATAAGAGTAATAAGTATAGTAATTGTCGTTCTATCCATCATATCTGCATAATATGGTTAATAATATGAGATAGATTGATAATAGTGAGTGTAATAAGTATTGTGAATGTCGTTCTATCGATCATATCAGCATAATACGGGTAATAATATGAGTTGGATTGATAATAATAAGAGTAATGAGTATAGTAATTGTAGGTCTATCGATCATATAAGCATAATATGGCTAATAATATGAGTCAGATTCATAATAATAACAGTAATAAGTATAGTAATTGTCGTTCTATCGATCATTTAAGCATAATATGGCGAATAATATGAGTTGGGTTGATAAAACTAAGAATAATAAGTATAGTACCTGTCGTTCTATCGATCATATAAGCATAATATGGTTAATAATATGAGTTAGAACGATAATAATAAGAGTAACAGGTATAGTAATTGTCGTTCTATCGATCATATCTGCATAATATGGTTAATAATATGAGTTAGATTGATAATAGTGAGTGTAATAAGTATAGTGAATGTCGTTCTATCGATCATATCAGCATAATATGGGTAATAATATGAGTTGGATTGATAATAATAAGAGTAATGAGTATAGTAATTGTAGTTCTATCGATCATATAAGCATAATATGGCTAATAATATGAGTAAGATTCATAATAATAAGAGTAATAAGTATAGTAATTGTCGTTCTATCGATCATTTAAGCATAATATGGCGAATAATATGAGTTGGGTTGATAAAAATAAGAATAGTAAGTATAGTAATTGTCGTTCTATCGATCATATAAGCATAATATGGCTAATAATATGAGTTAGGTTCATAATAATAAGAGTAATAAGTATAGTAAATGTCGTGCTATCGATCATATCTGCATGATATGGTTAATAATATGAGTTAGATTGATAATAGTGAGTGTAATAAGTATAGTAATTGTCGTTCTGTCGATCATATTAGCATAATATGGTTAATAATATGAGTTAGATTGATAATAATAAGAGTAATAAGTATAGTATTTGTCGTTCTATCGATCATATAAGCATAATATGGCTAATAATACGAGTTAGATTGATAATAATAAGAGTAATAAGTATAGTAATTGTCGTTCTATCGATCATCTAAGCACAATATGGCTAATAATATCAGTTAGATTGATAATAATAAGAGTAATAAGTATAGTAATTGTCGTTCTATCGATCATATCTGCATAATATGATTAACAATATGAGTTAGATTGATAATAATAAGAGTAATGAGTATAGTAATTGTAGTTCTATCGATCATTTAAGCATAATATGGCTAATAATATGAGTTAGATTGATAATAATAAGCGTAATGAGTATAGTAATTGTAGTTCTATCGATCATTTAAGCATAATATGGCTAATAATATTAGTTAGATTGATAACACTAAGAGTAGTGAGTATAGTTATTCTCATTCTATCGATCATATAAGCATAATATGGCTAATAATATGAGTTAGATAGATAATAATAAGAGTAATGAGTATAGTAATTGTAGTTCTATCGATCATATCTGCATAATATGGTTAATAATATGAGTTAGATTGATAATAATGAGTGTAATAAATATAGTAATTGTCGTTCTATCGATCATAATTGCATAATATGGTTAATAATATGAGTTAGATTGATAATAATAAGAGCAATGAGTATAGTAATTGTCGTACTATCGATCATATAAGCATAATATGGCTTATAATATGAGTTAGATTGATAATAATAAGTGTAAAAAGTATAGTAATTGCCGTTCGATCGATGATATCTGCATAATATGGTTAATAATATGAGTTAGATTGATAATAATAAGAGTAATGAGTATAGTAATTGTCGTACTATCGATCATATAAGCATAATATGGCTAATAATGTGAGTTAGATTGATAATAGTGAGTGCAATAAATATAGTAATTGTCGTTCTATCGCTCATATAAGCACAATATGGCTAATAATATGAGTTAGATTGATAATAATAAGAGTAATAAGTATAGTAATTGTCGTTCTATCGATCATATAAGCATAATATGGCTAATAATATGAGTTAGATTGATAACAATAAGTGTAATAAGTATAGTAATTGTCGTTCTATCGATCATATAAGCATAATATGGCTAATAATATGAGTTAGATTGATAATAATAAGAGTAATGAGTATAGTAATTGTCGTACTATCGATCATATAAGCATAATATGGCTAATAATGTGAGTTAGATTGATAATAGTGAGTGCAATAAATATAGTAATTGTCGTTCTATCGCTCATATAAGCACAATATGGCTAATAATATGAGTTAGATTGATAATAATAAGAGTAATAAGTATAGTAATTGTCGTTCTATCGATCATATAAGCATAATATGGCTAATAATATGAGTTAGATTGATAATAATAAGTGTAATAAGTATAGTAATTCTCGTACTATCGATCATATAAGCATAATATGGCTAATAATATGAGTTAGAGTGATAATACTAAGAGTAGTGAGTATAGTAATTCTCATTCTATCGATCATGTAAGCATAATATGGCTAATAATATGAGTTAGATTGATAATAATAAGAGTAATGAGTATAGTAATTGTCGTACTATCGATCATATAAGCATAATATGGCTAATAATATGAGTTGGATTGATAATAATAAGAGTAATGAGTATAGTAATTGTCGTTCTATCGATCATATCTGCATAATATGGTTAATAATATGAGTTAGATTGATAATAGTGAGTGTAATAAATATAGTAATTGTCGTTCTATCGCTCATATAAGCACAATATGGCTAATAATATGAGTTAGATTGATAATAATAAGAGTAATAAGTATAGTAATTGTCGTTCTATCGATCATATAAGCATAATATGGCTAATAATATGAGTTAGATTGATAATAATAAGTGTAATAGGTATAGTAATTGTCGTTCTATCGATCATAATTGCATAATATGGTTAATAATATGAGTTAGATTAATAATAATAAGAGCAATGAGTATAGTAATTGTCGTACTATCGATCATATAAGCATAATATGGCTAATAATATGAGTTAGATTGATAATAATAAGAGTAATGAGTATAGTAATTGTAGCTCTATCGATCATATCTGCTTAATATGGTTAATAATATGAGTTAGAATGATAATAATAAGAGTAATAAGTATAGTAATTGTCGTTCTATCGATCATATCTGCATAATATGGTTAATAATATGAGTTAGATTGATAATAGTGAGTGTAATAAATATAGTAATTGTCGTTCTATCGCTCAAATAAGCACAATATGGCTAATAATATGAGTTAGATTGATAATAATAAGAGTAATAAGTATAGTAATTGTCGTTCTATCGACCATATAAGCATAATATGGCTAATAATATGAGTTAGATTGATAATAATAAGTGTAATAAGTATAGTAATTGTCGTTCTATCGATCATAATTGCATAATATGGTTAATAATATGAGTTGGATAGATAATAATAAGAGTAATGAGTATAGTAATTGTAGTTCTATCGATCATATAAGCATAATATGGCTAATAATATGAGTTAGATTGATAATAATAAGAGTAATGAGTATAGTAATTGTCGTACTATCGATCATATAAGCATAATATGGCTAATAATGTGAGTTAGATTGATAATAGTGAGTGCAATAAATATAGTAATTGTCGTTCTATCGCTCATATAAGCACAATATGGCTAATAATATGAGTTAGATTGATAATAGTGAGTGTAATAAATATAGTAATTGTCGTTCTATCGCTCATATAAGCACAATATGGCTAATAATATGAGTTAGATTGATAATAATAAGAGTAATAAGTATAGTAATTGTCGTTCTATCGATCATATAAGCATAATATGGCTAATAATATGAGTTAGATTGATAATAATAAGTGTAATAGGTATAGTAATTGTCGTTCTATCGATCATAATTGCATAATATGGTTAATAATATGAGTTAGATTAATAATAATAAGAGCAATGAGTATAGTAATTGTCGTACTATCGATCATATAAGCATAATATGGCTAATAATATGAGTTAGATTGATAATAATAAGAGTAATGAGTATAGTAATTGTAGCTCTATCGATCATATCTGCTTAATATGGTTAATAATATGAGTTAGAATGATAATAATAAGAGTAATAAGTATAGTAATTGTCGTTCTATCGATCATATCTGCATAATATGGTTAATAATATGAGTCAGATTGATAATAGTGAGTGTAATAAATATAGTAATTGTCGTTCTATCGCTCAAATAAGCACAATATGGCTAATAATATGAGTTAGATTGATAATAATAAGAGTAATAAGTATAGTAATTGTCGTTCTATCGACCATATAAGCATAATATGGCTAATAATATGAGTTAGATTGATAATAATAAGTGTAATAAGTATAGTAATTGTCGTTCTATCGATCATAATTGCATAATATGGTTAATAATATGAGTTAGATTAATAATAACAAGAGCAATGAGTATAGTAATTGTCGTACTATCGATCATATAAGCATAATATGGCTAATAATATGAGTTAGATTGATAATAATAAGAGTAATGAGTATAGTAATTGTAGCTCTATCGATCATATCTGCTTAATATGGTTAATAATATGAGTTAGAATGATATTAATAAGAGTAATAAGTATAGTAATTGTCGTTCTATCGATCATATCTGCATAATATGGTTAATAATATGAGTTAGATTGATAATAGTGAGTGTAATAAATATAGTAATTGTCGTTCTATCGCTCATATAAGCACAATATGGCTAATAATATGAGTTAGATTGATAATAATAAGAGTAATAAGTATAGTAATTGTCGTTCTATCGATCATATAAGCATAATATGGCTAATAATATGAGTTAGATTGATAATAATAAGTGTAATAGGTATAGTAATTGTCGTTCTATCGATCATAATTGCATAATATGGTTAATAATATGAGTTAGATTAATAATAATAAGAGCAATGAGTATAGTAATTGTCGTACTATCGATCATATAAGCATAATATGGCTAATAATATGAGTTAGATTGATAATAATAAGAGTAATGAGTATAGTAATTGTAGCTCTATCGATCATATCTGCTTAATATGGTTAATAATATGAGTTAGAATGATAATAATAAGAGTAATAAGTATAGTAATTGTCGTTCTATCGATCATATCTGCATAATATGGTTAATAATATGAGTCAGATTGATAATAGTGAGTGTAATAAATATAGTAATTGTCGTTCTATCGCTCAAATAAGCACAATATGGCTAATAATATGAGTTAGATTGATAATAATAAGAGTAATAAGTATAGTAATTGTCGTTCTATCGACCATATAAGCATAATATGGCTAATAATATGAGTTAGATTGATAATAATAAGTGTAATAAGTATAGTAATTGTCGTTCTATCGATCATAATTGCATAATATGGTTAATAATATGAGTTAGATTAATAATAACAAGAGCAATGAGTATAGTAATTGTCGTACTATCGATCATATAAGCATAATATGGCTAATAATATGAGTTAGATTGATAATAATAAGAGTAATGAGTATAGTAATTGTAGCTCTATCGATCATATCTGCTTAATATGGTTAATAATATGAGTTAGAATGATATTAATAAGAGTAATAAGTATAGTAATTGTCGTTCTATCGATCATATCTGCATAATATGGTTAATAATATGAGTCAGATTGATAATAGTGAGTGTAATAAATATAGCAATTGTCGTTCTATCGCTCAAATAAGCACAATATGGCTAATAATATGAGTTAGATTGATAATAATAAGAGTAATAAGTATAGTAATTGTCGTTCTATCGACCATATAAGCATAATATGGCTAATAATATGAGTTAGATTGATAATAATAAGTGTAATAAGTATAGTAATTGTCGTTCTATCGATCATAATTGCATAATATGGTTAATAATATGAGTTAGATTAATAATAACAAGAGCAATGAGTATAGTAATTGTCGTACTATCGATCATATAAGCATAATATGGCTAATAATATGAGTTAGATTGATAATAATAAGAGTAATGAGTATAGTAATTGTAGCTCTATCGATCATATCTGCTTAATATGGTTAATAATATGAGTTAGAATGATATTAATAAGAGTAATAAGTATAGTAATTGTCGTTCTATCGATCATATCTGCATAATATGGTTAATAATATGAGTTAGATTGATAATAGTGAGTGTAATAAGTATAGTGAATGTCGTTCTATCGATCATGTCAGCATAATACGGGTAATAATATGAGTTGGATTGATAATAATAAGAGTAATGAGTATAGTAATTGTAGGTCTATCGATCATGTAAGCATAATATGGCTAATAATATGAGTCAGATTCATAATAATAACAGTAATAAGTATAGTAATTGTCGTTCTATCGATCATTTAAGCATAATATGGCTAATAATATGAGTAAGATTCATAATAATAAGAGTAATAAGTATAGTAATTGTCGTTCTATCGATCATTTAAGCATAATATGGCGAATAATATGAGTTGGGTTGATAAAAATAAGAATAATAAGTATAGTAATTGTCGTTCTATCTATCATATAAGCATAATATGGCTAATAATATGGGTTAGGTTCATAATAATAAGAGTAATAAGTATAGTAAATGTCGTGCTATCGATCATATCTGCATAATATGGTTAATAATATGAGTTAGATTGATAATAGTGAGTGTAATAAGTATAGTAATTGTCGTTCTGTCGATCATATTAGCATAATATGGTTAGTAATATGAGTTAGATTGATAATAATAAGAGTAATAAGTATAGTATTTGTCGTTCTATCGATCATATAAGCATAATATGGCTAATAATACGAGTTAGATTGATAACACTAAGAGTAGTGAGTATAGTAATTCTCGTTCTATCGATCATATAAGCATAATATGGCTAATAATATGAGTTAGATAGATAATAATAAGAGTAATGAGTATAGTAATTGTAGTTCTATCGATCATATCTGCATAATATGGTTAATAATATGAGTTAGATTGATAATAATGAGTGTAATAAATATAGTAATTGTCGTTCTATCGCTCATATAAGCACAATATGGCTAATAATATGAGTTAGATTGATAATAATAAGAGTAATAAGTATAGTAATTGTCGTTCTATCGATCATATAAGCATAATATGGCTAATAATATGAGTTAGATTGATAATAATAAGTGTAATAAGTATAGTAATTGTCGTTCTATCGATCATAATTGCATAATATGGTTAATAATATGAGTTAGATTGATAATAATAAGAGCAATGAGTATAGTAATTGTCGTACTATCGATCATATAAGCATAATATGGCTTACAGTATGAGTTAGATTGATAATAATAAGTGTAAAAAGTATAGTAATTGTCGTTCGATCGATCATATCTGCATAATATGGTTAATAATATGAGTTAGATTGATAATAATAAGAGTAATGAGTATAGCAATTGTCGTACTATCGATCATATAAGCATAATATGGCTAATAATGTGAGTTAGATTGATAATAGTGAGTGCAATAAATATAGTAATTGTCGTTCTATCGCTCATATAAGCACAATATGGCTAATAATATGAGTTAGATTGATAATAATAAGAGTAATAAGTATAGTAATTGTCGTTCTATCGATCATATAAGCATAATATGGCTAATGATATGAGTTAGATTGATAATAATAAGTGTAATAAGTATAGTAATTGTCGTTCTATCGATCATATAAGCATAATATGGCTAATAATATGAGTTAGATTGATAATAATAAGAGTAATGAGTATAGTAATTGTCGTACTATCGATCATATAAGCATAATATGGCTAATAATGTGAGTTAGATTGATAATAGTGAGTGTAATAAGTATAGTGAATGTCGTTCTATCGATCATATCAGCATAATACGGGTAATAATATGAGTTGGATTGATAATAATAAGAGTAATGAGTATAGTAATTGTAGGTCTATCGATCATGTAAGCATAATATGGCTAATAATATGAGTCAGATTCATAATAATAACAGTAATAAGTATAGTAATTGTCGTTCTATCGATCATTTAAGCATAATATGGCTAATAATATGAGTAAGATTCATAATAATAAGAGTAATAAGTATAGTAATTGTCGTTCTATCGATCATTTAAGCATAATATGGCGAATAATATGAGTTGGGTTGATAAAAATAAGAATAATAAGTATAGTAATTGTCGTTCTATCTATCATATAAGCATAATATGGCTAATAATATGGGTTAGGTTCATAATAATAAGAGTAATAAGTATAGTAAATGTCGTGCTATCGATCATATCTGCATAATATGGTTAATAATATGAGTTAGATTGATAATAGTGAGTGTAATAAGTATAGTAATTGTCGTTCTGTCGATCATATTAGCATAATATGGTTAATAATATGAGTTAGATTGATAATAATAAGAGTAATAAGTATAGTATTTGTCGTTCTATCGATCATATAAGCATAATATGGCTGATAATACGAGTTAGATTGATAACACTAAGAGTAGTGAGTATAGTAATTCTCGTTCTATCGATCATATAAGCATAATATGGCTAATAATATGAGTTAGATAGATAATAATAAGAGTAATGAGTATAGTAATTGTAGTTCTATCGATCATATCTGCATAATATGGTTAATAATATGAGTTAGATTGATAATAATGAGTGTAATAAATATAGTAATTGTCGTTCTATCGCTCATATAAGCACAATATGGCTAATAATATGAGTTAGATTGATAATAATAAGAGTAATAAGTATAGTAATTGTCGTTCTATCGATCATATAAGCATAATATGGCTAATAATATGAGTTAGATTGATAATAATAAGTGTAATAAGTATAGTAATTGTCGTTCTATCGATCATAATTGCATAATATGGTTAATAATATGAGTTAGATTGATAATAATAAGAGCAATGAGTATAGTAATTGTCGTACTATCGATCATATAAGCATAATATGGCTTATAATATGAGTTAGATTGATAATAATAAGTGTAAAAAGTATAGTAATTGTCGTTCGATCGATCATATCTGCATAATATGGTTAATAATATGAGTTAGATTGATAATAATAAGAGTAATGAGTATAGCAATTGTCGTACTATCGATCATATAAGCATAATATGGCTAATAATGTGAGTTAGATTGATAATAGTGAGTGCAGTAAATATAGTAATTGTCGTTCTATCGCTCATATAAGCACAGTATGGCTAATAATATGAGTTAGATTGATAATAATAAGAGTAATAAGTATAGTAATTGTCGTTCTATCGATCATATAAGCATAATATGGCTAATGATATGAGTTAGATTGATAATAATAAGTGTAATAAGTATAGTAATTGTCGTTCTATCGATCATATAAGCATAATATGGCTAATAATATGAGTTAGATTGATAATAATAAGAGTAATGAGTATAGTAATTGTCGTACTATCGATCATATAAGCATAATATGGCTAATAATGTGAGTTAGATTGATAATAGTGAGTGCAATAAGTATAGTAATTGTCGTTCTATCGATCATATAAGCATAATATGGCTAATAATATGAGTTAGATTGATAATAATAAGTGTAATAAGTATAGTAATTGTCGTACTATCGATCATATAAGCATAATATGGATAATAATATGAGTTAGAGTGATAATACTAAGAGTAGTGAGTATAGTAATTCTCATTCTATCGATCATATAAGCATAATATGGCTAATAATATGAGTTAGATTGATAATAATAAGAGTAATGAGTATAGTAATTGTCGTACTATCGATCATATAAGCATAATATGGCTAATAATGTGAGTTAGATTGATAATAGTGAGTGCAATGAATATAGTAATTGTCGTTCTATCGCTCATATAAGCACAATATGGCTAATAATATGAGTTAGATTGATAATAATAAGAGTAATAAGTATAGTAATTGTCGTTCTATCGATCATATCTGCATAATATGGTTAATAATATGAGTTAGATTGATAATAGTGAGTGTAATAAGTATAGTGAATGTCGTTCTATCGATCATATCAGCATAATATGGGTAATAATATGAGTTGGATAGATAATAATAAGAGTAATGAGTATAGTAATTGTAGTTCTATCGATCATATAAGCATAATATGGCTAATAATATGAGTAAGATTCATAATAATAAGAGTAATAAGTATAGTAATTGTCGTTCTATCGATCATTTAAGCATAATATGGCGAATAATATGAGTTGGGTTGATAAAAATAAGAATAATAAGTATAGTAATTGTCGTTCTATCGATCATATAAGCATAATATGGCTAATAATATGAGTTAGGTTCATAATAATAAGAGTAATAAGTATAGTAAATGTCGTGCTATCGATCATATCTGCATGATATGGTTAATAATATGAGTTAGATTGATAATAGTGAGTGTAATAAGTATAGTAATTGTCGTTCTGTCGATCATATTAGCATAATATGGTTAATAATATGAGTTAGATTGATAATAATAAGAGTAATAAGTATAGTAATTGTCGTTCTATCGATCATATAAGCACAATATGGCTAATAATATCAGTTAGATTGATAATAATAAGAGTAATAAGTATAGTAATTGTCGTTCTATCGATCATATAAGCATAATATGGCTTATAATATGAGTTAGATTGATAATACTAAGGGTAGTGACTATAGTAATTCTCGTTCTCTCGATCATATAAGCACAATATGGCTAATAATATCAGTTAGATTGATAATAATAAGAGTAATAAGTATAGTAATTGTCGTTCTATCGATCATATCTGCATAATATGGTTAACAATATGAGTTAGATTGATAATAATAAGAGTAATAAGTATAGTAATTGTCGTTCTATCGATCATATAAGCATAATATGGTTAATAATATGAGTTAGATTGATAATAATAAGTGTAATAAGTATAGTAATTGTCGTACTATCGATCATATAAGCATAATATGGCTAATAATATGAGTTAGAGTGATAATACTAAGAGTAGTGAGTATAGTAATTCTCATTCTATCGATCATATAAGCATAATATGGCTAATAATATGAGTCAGATTGATAATAATAAGAGTAATGAGTATAGTAATTGTCGTACTATCGATCATATAAGCATAATATGGCTAATAATGTGAGTTAGATTGATAATAGTGAGTGCAATGAATATAGTAATTGTCGTTCTATCGCTCATATAAGCACAATATGGCTAATAATATGAGTTAGATTGATAATAATAAGAGTAATAAGTATAGTAATTGTCGTTCTATCGATCATATCTGCATAATATGGTTAATAATATAAGTTAGATTGATAATAGTGAGTGTAATAAGTATAGTGAATGTCGTTCTATCGATCATATCAGCATAATATGGGTAATAATATGAGTTGGATAGATAATAATAAGAGTAATGAGTATAGTAATTGTCGTACGATCGATCATATAAGCATAATATGGCTAATAATGTGAGTTAGATTGATAATAGTGAGTGCAATAAATACAGTAATTGTCGTTCTATCGCTCATATAAGCACAATATGGCTAATAATATGAGTTAGATTGATAATAATAAGAGTAATAAGTATAGTAATTGTCGTTCTATCGATCATATAAGCATAATATGGCTAATAATATGAGTTAGATTGATAATAATAAGTGTAATAAGTATAGTAATTGTCGTACTATCGATCACATAAGCATAATATGGCTAATAATATGAGTTAGAGTGATAATACTAAGAGTAGTGAGTATAGTAATTCTCATTCTATCGATCATATAAGCATAATATGGCTAATAATATGAGTTAAATTGATAATAATAAGAGTAATGAGTATAGTAATTGTCGTACTATCGATCATATAAGCATAATATGGCTAATAATGTGAGTTAGATTGATAATAGTGAGTGCAATGAATATAGTAATTGTCGTTCTATCGCTCATATAAGCACAATATGGCTAATAATATGAGTTAGATTGATAATAATAAGAGTAATAAGTATAGTAATTGTCGTTCTATCGATCATATCTGCATAATATGGTTAATAATATGAGTTAGATTGATAATAGTGAGTGTAATAAGTATAGTGAATGTCGTTCTATCGATCATATCAGCATAATATGGGTAATAATATGAGTTGGATAGATAATAATAAGAGTAATGAGTATAGTAATTGTAGTTCTATCGATCATATAAGCATAATATGGCTAATAATATGAGTAAGATTCATAATAATAAGAGTAATAAGTATAGTAATTGTCGTTCTATCGATCATTTAAGCATAATATGGCGAATAATATGAGTTGGGTTGATAAAAATAAGAATAATAAGTATAGTAATTGTCGTTCTATCGATCATATAAGCATAATATGGCTAATAATATGAGTTAGGTTCATAATAATAAGAGTAATAAGTATAGTAAATGTCGTGCTATCGATCATATCTGCATGATATGGTTAATAATATGAGTTAGATTGATAATAGTGAGTGTAATAAGTATAGTAATTGTCGTTCTGTCGATCATATTAGCATAATATGGTTAATAATATGAGTTAGATTGATAATAATAAGAGTAATAAGTATAGTAATTGTCGTTCTATCTATCATATAAGCACAATATGGCTAATAATATCAGTTAGATTGATAATAATAAGAGTAATAAGTATAGTAATTGTCGTGCTATCGATCATATCTGCATGATATGGTTAACAATATGAGTTAGATTGATAATAATAAGAGTAATGAGTATAGTAATTGTAGTTCTATCGATCATTTAAGCATAATATGGCTAATAATATGAGTTAGATTGATAATAATAAGAGTAATGAGTATAGTAATTGTAGTTCTATCGATCATTTAAGCATAATATGGCTAATAATATGAGTTAGATTGATAATACTAAGAGTAGTGAGTATAGTAATTCTCATTCTATCGATCATATAAGCATAATATGGCTAATAATATGAGTTAGATAGATAATAATAAGAGTAATGAGTATAGTAATTGTAGTTCTATCGATCATAACTGCATAATATGGTTAATAATATGAGTTAGATTCATAATAATAACAGTAATAAGTATAGTAATTGTCGTTCTACCGATAATATAACCATAATATGGCTAATAATATGAGTTAGGTTGATAATACTAAGAGTAGTGAGTATAGTAATTCTCGTTCTATCGATCATATAAGCATAATATGGCTAATAATATGAGTTAGATTGATAATAATAAGAGTAATAAGTATAGTAATTGTCGTTCTATCGATCATATAAGCATAATATGGCTTATAATATGAGTTAGATTGATAATACTAAGGGTAGTGACTATAGTAATTCTCGTTCTCTCGATCATATAAGCACAATATGGCTAATAATATCAGTTAGATTGATAATAATAAGAGTAATAAGTATAGTAATTGTCGTTCTATCGATCATATCTGCATAATATGGTTAACAATATGAGTTAGATTGATAATAATAAGAGTAATAAGTATAGTAATTGTCGTTCTATCGATCATATAAGCATAATATGGTTAATAATATGAGTTAGATTGATAATAATAAGTGTAATAAGTATAGTAATTGTCGTACTATCGATCATATAAGCATAATATGGCTAATAATATGAGTTAGAGTGATAATACTAAGAGTAGTGAGTATAGTAATTCTCATTCTATCGATCATATAAGCATAATATGGCTAATAATATGAGTCAGATTGATAATAATAAGAGTAATGAGTATAGTAATTGTCGTACTATCGATCATATAAGCATAATATGGCTAATAATGTGAGTTAGATTGATAATAGTGAGTGCAATGAATATAGTAATTGTCGTTCTATCGCTCATATAAGCACAATATGGCTAATAATATGAGTTAGATTGATAATAATAAGAGTAATAAGTATAGTAATTGTCGTTCTATCGATCATATAAGCATAATATGGCTAATAATATGAGTTAGATTGATAATAATAAGTGTAATAAGTATAGTAATTGTCGTTCTATCGATCATAATTGCATAATATGGTTAATAATATGAGTTAGATTGATAATAATAAGAGCAATGAGTATAGTAATTGTCGTACTATCGATCATATAAGCATAATATGGCTTATAATATGAGTTAGATTGATAATAATAAGTGTAAAAAGTATAGTAATTGTCGTTCGATCGATCATATCTGCATAATATGGTTAATAATATGAGTTAGATTGATAATAATAAGAGTAATGAGTATAGCAATTGTCGTACTATCGATCATATAAGCATAATATGGCTAATAATGTGAGTTAGATTGATAATAGTGAGTGCAGTAAATATAGTAATTGTCGTTCTATCGCTCATATAAGCACAGTATGGCTAATAATATGAGTTAGATTGATAATAATAAGAGTAATAAGTATAGTAATTGTCGTTCTATCGATCATATAAGCATAATATGGCTAATGATATGAGTTAGATTGATAATAATAAGTGTAATAAGTATAGTAATTGTCGTTCTATCGATCATATAAGCATAATATGGCTAATAATATGAGTTAGATTGATAATAATAAGAGTAATGAGTATAGTAATTGTCGTACTATCGATCATATAAGCATAATATGGCTAATAATGTGAGTTAGATTGATAATAGTGAGTGCAATAAGTATAGTAATTGTCGTTCTATCGATCATATAAGCATAATATGGCTAATAATATGAGTTAGATTGATAATAATAAGTGTAATAAGTATAGTAATTGTCGTACTATCGATCATATAAGCATAATATGGATAATAATATGAGTTAGAGTGATAATACTAAGAGTAGTGAGTATAGTAATTCTCATTCTATCGATCATATAAGCATAATATGGCTAATAATATGAGTTAGATTGATAATAATAAGAGTAATGAGTATAGTAATTGTCGTACTATCGATCATATAAGCATAATATGGCTAATAATGTGAGTTAGATTGATAATAGTGAGTGCAATGAATATAGTAATTGTCGTTCTATCGCTCATATAAGCACAATATGGCTAATAATATGAGTTAGATTGATAATAATAAGAGTAATAAGTATAGTAATTGTCGTTCTATCGATCATATCTGCATAATATGGTTAATAATATGAGTTAGATTGATAATAGTGAGTGTAATAAGTATAGTGAATGTCGTTCTATCGATCATATCAGCATAATATGGGTAATAATATGAGTTGGATAGATAATAATAAGAGTAATGAGTATAGTAATTGTAGTTCTATCGATCATATAAGCATAATATGGCTAATAATATGAGTAAGATTCATAATAATAAGAGTAATAAGTATAGTAATTGTCGTTCTATCGATCATTTAAGCATAATATGGCGAATAATATGAGTTGGGTTGATAAAAATAAGAATAATAAGTATAGTAATTGTCGTTCTATCGATCATATAAGCATAATATGGCTAATAATATGAGTTAGGTTCATAATAATAAGAGTAATAAGTATAGTAAATGTCGTGCTATCGATCATATCTGCATGATATGGTTAATAATATGAGTTAGATTGATAATAGTGAGTGTAATAAGTATAGTAATTGTCGTTCTGTCGATCATATTAGCATAATATGGTTAATAATATGAGTTAGATTGATAATAATAAGAGTAATAAGTATAGTAATTGTCGTTCTATCGATCATATAAGCACAATATGGCTAATAATATCAGTTAGATTGATAATAATAAGAGTAATAAGTATAGTAATTGTCGTTCTATCGATCATATAAGCATAATATGGCTTATAATATGAGTTAGATTGATAATACTAAGGGTAGTGACTATAGTAATTCTCGTTCTCTCGATCATATAAGCACAATATGGCTAATAATATCAGTTAGATTGATAATAATAAGAGTAATAAGTATAGTAATTGTCGTTCTATCGATCATATCTGCATAATATGGTTAACAATATGAGTTAGATTGATAATAATAAGAGTAATAAGTATAGTAATTGTCGTTCTATCGATCATATAAGCATAATATGGTTAATAATATGAGTTAGATTGATAATAATAAGTGTAATAAGTATAGTAATTGTCGTACTATCGATCATATAAGCATAATATGGCTAATAATATGAGTTAGAGTGATAATACTAAGAGTAGTGAGTATAGTAATTCTCATTCTATCGATCATATAAGCATAATATGGCTAATAATATGAGTCAGATTGATAATAATAAGAGTAATGAGTATAGTAATTGTCGTACTATCGATCATATAAGCATAATATGGCTAATAATGTGAGTTAGATTGATAATAGTGAGTGCAATGAATATAGTAATTGTCGTTCTATCGCTCATATAAGCACAATATGGCTAATAATATGAGTTAGATTGATAATAATAAGAGTAATAAGTATAGTAATTGTCGTTCTATCGATCATATCTGCATAATATGGTTAATAATATAAGTTAGATTGATAATAGTGAGTGTAATAAGTATAGTGAATGTCGTTCTATCGATCATATCAGCATAATATGGGTAATAATATGAGTTGGATAGATAATAATAAGAGTAATGAGTATAGTAATTGTCGTACGATCGATCATATAAGCATAACATGGCTAATAATGTGAGTTAGATTGATAATAGTGAGTGCAATAAATACAGTAATTGTCGTTCTATCGCTCATATAAGCACAATATGGCTAATAATATGAGTTAGATTGATAATAATAAGAGTAATAAGTATAGTAATTGTCGTTCTATCGATCATATAAGCATAATATGGCTAATAATATGAGTTAGATTGATAATAATAAGTGTAATAAGTATAGTAATTGTCGTACTATCGATCACATAAGCATAATATGGCTAATAATATGAGTTAGAGTGATAATACTAAGAGTAGTGAGTATAGTAATTCTCATTCTATCGATCATATAAGCATAATATGGCTAATAATATGAGTTAAATTGATAATAATAAGAGTAATGAGTATAGTAATTGTCGTACTATCGATCATATAAGCATAATATGGCTAATAATGTGAGTTAGATTGATAATAGTGAGTGCAATGAATATAGTAATTGTCGTTCTATCGCTCATATAAGCACAATATGGCTAATAATATGAGTTAGATTGATAATAATAAGAGTAATAAGTATAGTAATTGTCGTTCTATCGATCATATCTGCATAATATGGTTAATAATATGAGTTAGATTGATAATAGTGAGTGTAATAAGTATAGTGAATGTCGTTCTATCGATCATATCAGCATAATATGGGTAATAATATGAGTTGGATAGATAATAATAAGAGTAATGAGTATAGTAATTGTAGTTCTATCGATCATATAAGCATAATATGGCTAATAATATGAGTAAGATTCATAATAATAAGAGTAATAAGTATAGTAATTGTCGTTCTATCGATCATTTAAGCATAATATGGCGAATAATATGAGTTGGGTTGATAAAAATAAGAATAATAAGTATAGTAATTGTCGTTCTATCGATCATATAAGCATAATATGGCTAATAATATGAGTTAGGTTCATAATAATAAGAGTAATAAGTATAGTAAATGTCGTGCTATCGATCATATCTGCATGATATGGTTAATAATATGAGTTAGATTGATAATAGTGAGTGTAATAAGTATAGTAATTGTCGTTCTGTCGATCATATTAGCATAATATGGTTAATAATATGAGTTAGATTGATAATAATAAGAGTAATAAGTATAGTAATTGTCGTTCTATCTATCATATAAGCACAATATGGCTAATAATATCAGTTAGATTGATAATAATAAGAGTAATAAGTATAGTAATTGTCGTGCTATCGATCATATCTGCATGATATGGTTAACAATATGAGTTAGATTGATAATAATAAGAGTAATGAGTATAGTAATTGTAGTTCTATCGATCATTTAAGCATAATATGGCTAATAATATGAGTTAGATTGATAATAATAAGAGTAATGAGTATAGTAATTGTAGTTCTATCGATCATTTAAGCATAATATGGCTAATAATATGAGTTAGATTGATAATACTAAGAGTAGTGAGTATAGTAATTCTCATTCTATCGATCATATAAGCATAATATGGCTAATAATATGAGTTAGATAGATAATAATAAGAGTAATGAGTATAGTAATTGTAGTTCTATCGATCATAACTGCATAATATGGTTAATAATATGAGTTAGATTCATAATAATAACAGTAATAAGTATAGTAATTGTCGTTCTACCGATAATATAACCATAATATGGCTAATAATATGAGTTAGGTTGATAATACTAAGAGTAGTGAGTATAGTAATTCTCGTTCTATCGATCATATAAGCATAATATGGCTAATAATATGAGTTAGATTGATAATAATAAGAGTAATAAGTATAGTAATTGTCGTTCTATCGATCATATAAGCATAATATGGCTTATAATATGAGTTAGATTGATAATACTAAGGGTAGTGACTATAGTAATTCTCGTTCTCTCGATCATATAAGCACAATATGGCTAATAATATCAGTTAGATTGATAATAATAAGAGTAATAAGTATAGTAATTGTCGTTCTATCGATCATATCTGCATAATATGGTTAACAATATGAGTTAGATTGATAATAATAAGAGTAATAAGTATAGTAATTGTCGTTCTATCGATCATATAAGCATAATATGGTTAATAATATGAGTTAGATTGATAATAATAAGTGTAATAAGTATAGTAATTGTCGTACTATCGATCATATAAGCATAATATGGCTAATAATATGAGTTAGAGTGATAATACTAAGAGTAGTGAGTATAGTAATTCTCATTCTATCGATCATATAAGCATAATATGGCTAATAATATGAGTCAGATTGATAATAATAAGAGTAATGAGTATAGTAATTGTCGTACTATCGATCATATAAGCATAATATGGCTAATAATGTGAGTTAGATTGATAATAGTGAGTGCAATGAATATAGTAATTGTCGTTCTATCGCTCATATAAGCACAATATGGCTAATAATATGAGTTAGATTGATAATAATAAGAGTAATAAGTATAGTAATTGTCGTTCTATCGATCATATCTGCATAATATGGTTAATAATATAAGTTAGATTGATAATAGTGAGTGTAATAAGTATAGTGAATGTCGTTCTATCGATCATATCAGCATAATATGGGTAATAATATGAGTTGGATAGATAATAATAAGAGTAATGAGTATAGTAATTGTAGTTCTATCGATCATATAAGCATAATATGGCTAATAATATGAGTAAGATTCATAATAATAAGAGTAATAAGTATAGTAATTGTCGTTCTATCGATCATATCTGCATAATATTGTTAACAATATGAGTTAGATTGATAATAATAAGAGTAATGAGTATAGTAATTGTAGTTCTATCGATCATTTAAGCATAATATGGCTAATAATATGAGTTAGATTGATAATAATAAGAGTAATGAGTATAGTAATTGTAGTTCTATCGATCATATCTGCATAATATGGTTAATAATATGAGTTAGATTGATAATAGTGAGTGTAATAAGTATAGTGAATGTCGTTCTATCGATCATATCAGCATAATATGGGTAATAATATGAGTTGGATAGATAATAATAAGAGTAATGAGTATAGTAATTGTAGTTCTATCGATCATATAAGCATAATATGGCTAATAATGTGAGTTAGATTGATAATAGTGAGTGCAATGAATATAGTAATTGTCGTTCTATCGCTCATATAAGCACAATATGGCTAATAATATGAGTTAGATTGATAATAATAAGAGTAATAAGTATAGTAATTGTCGTTCTATCGATCATATCTGCATGATATGGTTAACAATATGAGTTAGATTGATAATAATAAGAGTAATGAGTATAGTAATTGTAGTTCTATCGATCATTTAAGCATAATATGGGTAATAATATGAGTTGGATAGATAATAATAAGAGTAATGAGTATAGTAATTGTAGTTCTATCGATCATATAAGCATAATATGGCTAATAATATGAGTAAGATTCATAATAATAAGAGTAATAAGTATAGTAATTGTCGTTCTATCGATCATTTAAGCATAATATGGCGAATAATATGAGTTGGGTTGATAAAAATAAGAATAATAAGTATAGTAATTGTCGTTCTATCGATCATATAAGCATAATATGGCCAATAATATGAGTTAGGTTCATAATAATAAGAGTAATAAGTATAGTAAATGTCGTGCTATCGATCATATCTGCATGATATGGTTAATAATATGAGTTAGATTGATAATAGTGAGTGTAATAAGTATAGTAATTGTCGTTCTGTCGATCATATTAGCATAATATGGTTAATAATATGAGTTAGATTGATAATAATAAGTGTAATAAGTATAGTAATTGTCGTACTATCGATCATATAAGCATAATATGGCTAATAATATGAGTTAGAGTGATAATACTAAGAGTAGTGAGTATAGTAATTCTCATTCTATCGATCATATAAGCATAATATGGCTAATAATATGAGTCAGATTGATAATAATAAGAGTAATGAGTATAGTAATTGTCGTACTATCGATCATATAAGCATAATATGGCTAATAATGTGAGTTAGATTGATAATAGTGAGTGCAATGAATATAGTAATTGTCGTTCTATCGCTCATATAAGCACAATATGGCTAATAATATGAGTTAGATTGATAATAATAAGAGTAATAAGTATAGTAATTGTCGTTCTATCGATCATATCTGCATAATATGGTTAATAATATAAGTTAGATTGATAATAGTGAGTGTAATAAGTATAGTGAATGTCGTTCTATCGATCATATCAGCATAATATGGGTAATAATATGAGTTGGATAGATAATAATAAGAGTAATGAGTATAGTAATTGTAGTTCTATCGATCATATAAGCATAATATGGCTAATAATATGAGTAAGATTCATAATAATAAGAGTAATAAGTATAGTAATTGTCGTTCTATCGATCATATCTGCATAATATTGTTAACAATATGAGTTAGATTGATAATAATAAGAGTAATGAGTATAGTAATTGTAGTTCTATCGATCATTTAAGCATAATATGGCTAATAATATGAGTTAGATTGATAATAATAAGTGTAATAAGTATAGTAATTGTCGTTCTATCGATCATAATTGCATAATATGGTTAATAATATGAGTTAGATTGATAATAATAAGAGCAATGAGTATAGTAATTGTCGTACTATCGATCATATAAGCATAATATGGCTAATAATGTGAGTTAGATTGATAATAGTGAGTGCAATAAATATAGTAATTGTCGTTCTATCGCTCATATTAGCACAATATGGCTAATAACATGAGTTAGATTGATAATAATAAGAGTAATAACTATAGTAATTGTCGTTCTATCGATCATATAAGCATAATATGGCTAATAATATGAGTTAGATAGATAATAATAAGAGTAATGAGTATAGTAATTGTAGTTCTATCGATCATATCTGCATAATATGGTTAATAATATGATTTAGATTCATAATAATAACAGTAATAAGTATAGTAATTGTCGTTCTACCGATAATATAACCATAATATGGCTAATAATATGAGTTAGGTTGATAATACTAAGAGTAGTGAGTATAGTAATTGTCGTTCTAAAGATCATATAAGCATAATATGGCTAATAATACGAGTTAGATTGATAATAATAAGAGTAATAAGTATAGTAATTGTCGTTCTATCGATCATTTTAGCATAATATGGCTAATAATATGAGTTAGATTGATAATACTAAGAGTAGTGGGTATAGCAATTCTCGTTCTATCGATCATATAAGCATAATATGGCTAATAATATGAGTTAGATTGATAATAATAAGAGTAATGAGTATAGTAATTGTAGTTCTATCGATCATTGAAGCATAATATGGCTAATAATATGAGTTAGATTGATAATAATAAGAGTAATGAGTATAGTAATTGTAGTTCTATCGATCATATCTGCATAATATGGTTAATAATATGAGTTAGATTGATAATAATAAGAGTAATAAGTATAGTATTTGTCGTTCTATCGATCATATAAGCATAACATGGCTAATAATATGAGTTAGATTGATAATAATAAGAGTAATAAGTACAGTAATTGTCGTTCTATCGGTCATTTAAGCATAATATGGCTAATAATATGAGTCAGATTGATAATAATAACAGTAATAAGTATAGTAATTGTCGTTCTATCGATAATATAAGCATAATATGGCTAATAATATGAGTTAGATTGATAATACTAAGAGTAGTGAGTATAGTAATTCTCGTTCTATCGATCATATAAGCATAATATGGCTAATAATATGAGTTAGATTGATAATACTAAGAGTAGTGAGTATAGTAATTGTCGTTCTATCGATCATATAAGCATAATATGGCTAATAATATGAGTTAGATTGATAATACTAAGAGTAGTGAGTATAGTAATTCTCATTCTATCGATCATATAAGCATAATATGGCTAATAATATGAGTTAGATAGATAATAATAAGAGTAATGAGTATAGTAATTGCAGTTCTATCGATTATATCTGCATAATATGGTTAATAATATGAGTTAGATTCATAATAATAACAGTAATAAGTATAGTAATTGTCGTTCTATCGATAATATAACCATAATATGGCTAATAATATGAGTTAGATTGATAATACTAAGAGTAGTGAGTATAGTAATTCTCGTTCTATCGATCATATAAGCATAATATGGCTAATAATATGAGTTAGATTGATAATAATAAGAGTAATAAGTACAGTAATTGTCGTTCTATCGATCGTATAAGCATAATAAGGCTAATAATATGAGTTAGAGTGATAATACTAAGAGTAGTGAGTATAGTAATTCTCATTCTATCGATCATATCTGCATAATATGGTTAATAATATGAGTTAGATTGATAATAATAAGAGTAATAAGTATAGTATTTGTCGTTCTATCGATCATATAAGCATAATATGGCTAATAATATGAGTTAGACTCATAATAATAAGAGTAATAAGTATAGTATTTGTCGTTCTATCGATCATATAAGCATAATATGGCTAATAATATGAGTTAGATTCATAATAATAAGAGTAATAAGTATAGTAATTGTCGTTCTATCGATCATATAAGCATAATATGGCTAATAATATGAGTTAGAGTGATAATACTAAGAGTAGTGAGTATAGTAATTCTCGTTCTATCGATCATATAAGCATAATATGGCTAATAATATGAGTTAGATTGATAATAATAAGAGTAATAAGTATAGTAATTGTCGTTCTATCGATCATATCTGTATAATATGTTTAATAATATGAGTTAGATTGATAATAGTGAGTGTAATAAGTATAGTAATTGTAGTTCTATCGATCATATCGGCATAATATGGTTAATAATATGAGTTAGATTGATAATAATAAGAGTAATAGGTATAGCATTTGTCGTTCTATCGATCATATAAGCATAATATGGCTAATAATATGAGTTAGATTCATAATAATAAGAGTAATAAGTATAGTAATTGTCGTTCTATCGATCATATAAGCATAATATGGCTAATAATATGAGTTAGATTGATAATAATAAGAGTAATAAGTATAGTAATTGTCGTTCTCTCGATCATATAAGCATAATATGGCTAATAATATGAGTTAGAGTGATAATAATAAGAGTAATAAGTATAGTAATTGTCGTTCTATCGATCATATCTGCATAATATGGTTAATAATATGAGTTAGATTGATAATAGTGAGTGTAATAAGTATAGTGAATGTCGTTCTATCGATCATATCAGCATAATACGGGTAATAATATGAGTTGGATTGATAATAATAAGAGTAATGAGTATAGTAATTGTAGGTCTATCGATCATATAAGCATAATATGGCTAATAATATGAGTCAGATTCATAATAATAACAGTAATAAGTGTAGTAATTGTCGTTCTATCGATCATATAAGCATAATATGGCTAATAATATGAGTAAGATTCATAATAATAAGAGTAATAAGTATAGTAATTGTCGTTCTATCGATCATTTAAGCATAATATGGCGAATAATATGAGTTCGGTTGATAAAAATAAGAATAATAAGTATTGTAATTGTCGTTCTATCGATCATATAAGCATAATATGGCTAATAATATGAGTTAGGTTGATAATAATAAGAGTAATAAGTATAGTAAATGTCGTGCTATCGATCATATCTGCATAATATGGTTAATAATATGAGTTAGATTGATAATAGTGAGTGTAATAAGTATAGTAATTGTAGTTCTATCGATCATATCTGCATAATATGGCTATTAATATGAGTTAGATTCATAATAATAAGAGTAATAAGTATAGTAATTGTCGTTCTATCGATCATATAAGCATAATATGGCTAATAATATGAGTTAGATTTATAATAATAAGAGTAATAAGTATAGTAATTGTCGTTCGATCGATCATATAAGCACAATATGGCTAATAATATGAGTTAGATTGATAATAATAAGAGTAATAAGTATAGTAATTGTCGTTATATCGATCATATAACCATAATATGGCTAATAGCATGAGTTAGATTGATGATAATAAGAGTAATGAGTATAGTAATTGTCGTTCTATCGATCATATCTGCATAATATGTTTAATAATATGAGTTAGATTGATAATAGTGAGTGTAATAAGTATAGTAATTGTAGTTCTATCGATCATATCTGCATAATATGGTTAATAATATCAGTTAGATTGATAATAATAAGAGTAATAGGTATAGTATTTGTCGTTCTATCGATCATATAAGCATAATATGGCTAATAATATGAGTTAGATTCATAATAATAAGAGTAATAAGTATAGTAATTGTCGTTCTATCGATCATATAAGCATAATATGGCTAATAATATGAGTTAGATTGATAATAATAAGAGTAATAGGTATAGTAATTGTCGTTCTCTCGATCATATAAGCATAATATGGCTAATAATACGAGTTAGATTGATAATAATAAGAGTAATAAGTATAGTAATTGTCGTTCTATCGATCATATCTGCATAATATGGTTAATAATATGAGTTAGATTGATAATAGTGAGTGTAATAAATATAGTAATTGTCGTTCTATCGCTCATATTAGCATAATATGGCTAATAATATGAGTTAGATTGATAATAATAAGAGTAATAAGTATAGTAATTGTCGTTCTATCGATAATATAAGCATAATATGGCTAATAATATGAGTTAGATTGATAATACTAAGAGTAGTGAGTATAGTAATTGTCGTTCTATCGATCATATAAGCATAATATGGCTAATACTATGAGTTAGATTGATAATAATAAGAGTAATAATTATAGTATTTGTCGTTCTATCGATCATATAAGCATAAATTGGCTAATAATACGAGTTAGATTGATAATAATAAGAGTAATAAGTATAGTAATTGTCGTTCTATCGATCATATCTGCATAATATGATTAATAATATGAGTTAGATTGATAATAGTGAGTGTAATAAATATAGTAATTGTCGTTCTATCGCTCATATTAGCACAGTATGGCTAATAACATGAGTTAGATTGATAATAATAAGAGTAATAACTATAGTAATTGTCGTTCTATCGATCATATAAGCATAATATGGCTAATAATATGAGTTAGATTGATAATAATAACAGTAATAAGTATAGTAATTGTCGTTCTATCGAGAATATAAGCATAATATGGCTAATAATATGAGTTAGATTGATAATACTAAGAGTAGTGAGTATAGTAATTCTCGTTCTATCGATCATATAAGCATAATATGGCTAATAGTATGAGTTAGATTGATAATAATAAGAGTAATGAGTATA
>NW_027474440.1:0-43182 GCF_050947335.1 Megachile rotundata
TATGAGCGACAGAACCACAATTACTATACTTCTTACACTCACTATTATCAATCTAACTCATATTATTAACCATATTATGCAGATATGATCGATAGAACGACAATTACTATACTCATTACTCTTATTATTATCAATCTAACTCATCTTATTAGCCATATTATGCTTATATGATCGACAGAACGACAATTACTATTCTTATTACACTCCCTGTTATCAATCTAACTCATATTATTAACCATATTATGCTTATATGATCGATAGAACGACAATTACTATACTTATTACTCTTATTATTATAAATGTAACTCATATTATTAGCCATATAATGCGTATATGATCGACAGAACGACAATTACTATACTTATTACACTCACTTTTATCAATCTAACTCATATTATTATCCATATTATGCAGATATGATCGATAGAACGACAATTACTATACTCATTACTCTTATTATTATCAATCTAACTCATATTATTAGCCATATTATGCTTATATGATCGACAGAACGACAATTACTATTCTTATTACACTCCCTGTTATCAATCTACCTCATATTATTAACCATGTTATGCTTATATGATCGGTAGAACGATAATTACTATACTTATTAGTCTTATTATTATCAATCTAACTCATATTATTAGCCATATTATGCTTATATGATCGATAGAACTACATTTACTATACTCATTACTCTTATTATTATCAATCTAACTCATATTATTAGCCATATTATGCTTATGTGGTCGATAGAACGACAATTACTATACTGATTGCTCTTATTATTATCAATCTAACTCATATTATTAGCCATATTATGCTTATATGATCGACAGAACGACAATTACTACACTTATTACACTCACTATTATCAATCGAACTCATATTATTAACCATATTATGCAGATATGATCGATAGAATGACAATTACTATACTTATTACTCTTATTATTATCAATCTAACTCATATTATTATCCATATTATGCAGATATGATCGATAGAACGACAATTACTATACTCGTTACTCTCATTATTATCAATCTAACTCATATTATTAGCCATATTATGCTTATATGATCGACAGGACGACAATTACTATACTTATTACTCTTATTATTATCAATCTAACTCATATTATTAGCCATATTATGCTCATATGAGCGACAGAACCACAATTACTATACTTCTTACACTCACTATTATCAATCTAACTCATATTATTAACCATATTATGCAGATATGATCGATAGAACGACAATTACTATACTCATTACTCTTATTATTATCAATCTAACTCATCTTATTAGCCATATTATGCTTATATGATCGACAGAACGACAATTACTATTCTTATTACACTCCCTGTTATCAATCTAACTCATATTATTAACCATATTATGCTTATATGATCGATAGAACGACAATTACTATACTTATTACTCTTATTATTATAAATGTAACTCATATTATTAGCCATATAATGCGTATATGATCGACAGAACGACAATTACTATACTTATTACACTCACTTTTATCAATCTAACTCATATTATTAACAATATTATGCAGATATGATCGATAGAACGACAATTACTATACTCATTACTCTTATTATTATCAATCTAACTCATATTATTAGCCATATTATGCTTATATGATCGACAGAACGACAATTACTATACTTATTACACTCACTATTATCAATCTAACTCATATTAGTAACCATATTATGCAGATATGATCGATAGAACGACAATTACTATACTCATTACTCTTATTATTATCAATCTAACTTATATTATTAGCCATATTATGCTTATATAATCGACAGAACGACAATTACTATTCTTATTACACTCCCTGTTATCAATCTAACTCATATTATTAACCATATTATGCTTATATGATCGACAGGACGACAATTACTATTCTTATTACACTCCCTGTTATCAATCTAACTCATATTATTAACCATATTATGCTTATATGATCGGTAGAACGATAATTGCTATACTTATTACTCTTATTATTATCAATCTAACTCATATTATTAGCCGAATTATGCTTATATGATCGATAGAACGACAATTACTATACTCATTACTCTTATTATTATCAATCTAACTCATATTATTAGCCATATTATGCTTATATGATCGACAGAACGACAATTACTATACTTATTACACTCACTATTATCAATCTAACTCATATTATTAGCCATATTATGCTTATATGATCGATAGAACGACTATTGCTATACTGATTATTCTTATTATTATCAATCTAACTCATATTATTAGCCATATTATGCTTATATGATCGATAGAACGACAATTACTATACTTATTACTCTTATTATTATCAATCTAACTCATATTATTAGCCATATTATGCTCATATGATCGATAGAACGACACTTACTATACCTATTACACTCACTATTATCAATCTAACTCATATTATTAACCATATTATGCAGATATGATCGATAGAACGACAATTACTATACTGATTACTCTTATTATTATCAATCTAACTCATATTATTTGCCATATTATGCTTATATGATCGATAGAACGACAATTACTATACGTATTACTCTTATTATTATCAATCTAACTCATATTATTACCCATATTATGCTTATATGATCGACAGAACGACATTTACTACACTTATTACACTCACTATTATCAATCTAACTCATATTATTAACCATATTATGCAGATATGATCGATAGAACGACAATTACTATACTCATCACTCTTATTATTATCAATCTAACTCATATTATTAGCCATATTATGCTTATATGATCGACAGAACGACAATTACTATTCTTATTACACGCCCAGTTATCAATCTAACTCATATTATTAACCATATTATGCTTATATGATCGGTAGAAGGATAATTACTATACGTATTACTCTTATTATTATCAATCTAACTCATATTATTAGCCATATTATGCTTATATGATCGACAGAACGACAATTACTACACTTATTACACTCACTATTATCAATCTAACTCATATTATTAACCATATTATGCGGATATGATCGATAGAACGACAATTACTATACTTATTACTCTTATTATTATCAATCTAACTCATATTATTATCCATATTATGCAGATATGATCGATAGAACGACAATTACTATACTCATTACTCTTATTATTATCAATCTAACTCATATTATTAGCCATATTATGCTTATATGATCGACAGAACGACAATTACTATTCTTATTACACTCCCTGTTATCAATCTAACTCATATTATTAACCATGTTATGCTTATATGATCGGTAGAACGATAATTACTATACTTATTAGTCTTATTATTATCAATCTAACTCATATTATTAGCCATATTATGCTTATATGATCGATAGAACTACATTTACTATACTCATTACTCTTATTATTATCAATCTAACTTATATTATTAGCCATATTATGCTTATATAATCGACAGAACGACAATTACTATACGTATTACTCTTATTATTATCAATCTAACTCATATTATTAGCCATATTATGCTTATATGATCGACAGAACGACATTTACTACACTTATTACACTCACTATTATCAATCTAACTCATATTATTAACCATATTATGCAGATATGATCGATAGAACGACAATTACTATACTCATCACTCTTATTATTATCAATCTAACTCATATTATTAGCCATATTATGCTTATATGATCGACAGAACGACAATTACTATTCTTATTACACGCCGTGTTATCAATCTAACTCATATTATTAACCATATTATGCTTATATGATCGGTAGAACGATAATTACTATACGTATTACTCTTATTATTATCAATCTAACTCATATTATTAGCCATATTATGCTTATATGATCGACAGAACGACAATTACTACACTTATTACACTCACTATTATCAATCTAACTCATATTATTAACCATATTATGCAGATATGATCGATAGAACGACAATTACTATACTTATTACTCTTATTATTATCAATCTAACTCACATTATTATCCATATTATGCAGATATGATCGATAGAACGACAATTACTATACTCATTACTCTTATTATTATCAATCTAACTCATATTATTAGCCATATTATGCTTATATGATCGACAGAACGACAATTACTATTCTTATTACACTCCCTGTTATCAATCTACCTCATATTATTAACCATGTTATGCTTATATGATCGGTAGAACGATAATTACTATACTTATTAGTCTTATTATTATCAATCTAACTCATATTATTAGCCATATTATGCTTATATGATCGATAGAACTACATTTACTATACTCATTACTCTTATTATTATCAATCTAACTCATATTATTAGCCATATTATGCTTATGTGGTCGATAGAACGACAATTACTATACTGATTGCTCTTATTATTATCAATCTAACTCATATTATTAACCATATTATGCTTATATGATCGGTAGAACGATAATTGCTATACTTATTACTCTTATTATTATCAATCTAACTCATATTATTAGCCGAATTATGCTTATATGATCGATAGAACGACAATTACTATACTCATTACTCTTATTATTATCAATCTAACTCATATTATTAGCCATATTATGCTTATATGATCGACAGAACGACAATTACTATACTTATTACACTCACTATTATCAATCTAACTCATATTATTAGCCATATTATGCTTATATGATCGATAGAACGACTATTGCTATACTGATTATTCTTATTATTATCAATCTAACTCATATTATTAGCCATATTATGCTTATATGATCGATAGAACGACAATTACTATACTTATTACTCTTATTATTATCAATCTAACTCATATTATTAGCCATATTATGCTCATATGATCGATAGAACGACACTTACTATACCTATTACACTCACTATTATCAATCTAACTCATATTATTAACCATATTATGCAGATATGATCGATAGAACGACAATTACTATACTGATTACTCTTATTATTATCAATCTAACTCATATTATTTGCCATATTATGCTTATATGATCGATAGAACGACAATTACTATACGTATTACTCTTATTATTATCAATCTAACTCATATTATTACCCATATTATGCTTATATGATCGACAGAACGACATTTA
Organism: Megachile rotundata; assembly: GCF_050947335.1. Classification (NCBI taxonomy): domain Eukaryota; kingdom Metazoa; phylum Arthropoda; class Insecta; order Hymenoptera; family Megachilidae; genus Megachile; species Megachile rotundata. Next base: position 5,170 of record NW_027474440.1, read on the forward strand.
CTACACTTATTACACTCACTATTATCAATCTAACTCATATTATTAACCATATTATGCAGATATGATCGATAGAACGACAATTACTATACTCATCACTCTTATTATTATCAATCTAACTCATATTATTAGCCATATTATGCTTATATGATCGACAGAACGACAATTACTATTCTTATTACACGCCCAGTTATCAATCTAACTCATATTATTAACCATATTATGCTTATATGATCGGTAGAAGGATAATTACTATACGTATTACTCTTATTATTATCAATCTAACTCATATTATTAGCCATATTATGCTTATATGATCGACAGAACGACAATTACTACACTTATTACACTCACTATTATCAATCTAACTCATATTATTAACCATATTATGCGGATATGATCGATAGAACGACAATTACTATACTTATTACTCTTATTATTATCAATCTAACTCATATTATTATCCATATTATGCAGATATGATCGATAGAACGACAATTACTATACTCATTACTCTTATTATTATCAATCTAACTCATATTATTAGCCATATTATGCTTATATGATCGACAGAACGACAATTACTATTCTTATTACACTCCCTGTTATCAATCTAACTCATATTATTAACCATGTTATGCTTATATGATCGGTAGAACGATAATTACTATACTTATTAGTCTTATTATTATCAATCTAACTCATATTATTAGCCATATTATGCTTATATGATCGATAGAACTACATTTACTATACTCATTACTCTTATTATTATCAATCTAACTTATATTATTAGCCATATTATGCTTATATAATCGACAGAACGACAATTACTATACGTATTACTCTTATTATTATCAATCTAACTCATATTATTAGCCATATTATGCTTATATGATCGACAGAACGACATTTACTACACTTATTACACTCACTATTATCAATCTAACTCATATTATTAACCATATTATGCAGATATGATCGATAGAACGACAATTACTATACTCATCACTCTTATTATTATCAATCTAACTCATATTATTAGCCATATTATGCTTATATGATCGACAGAACGACAATTACTATTCTTATTACACGCCGTGTTATCAATCTAACTCATATTATTAACCATATTATGCTTATATGATCGGTAGAACGATAATTACTATACGTATTACTCTTATTATTATCAATCTAACTCATATTATTAGCCATATTATGCTTATATGATCGACAGAACGACAATTACTACACTTATTACACTCACTATTATCAATCTAACTCATATTATTAACCATATTATGCAGATATGATCGATAGAACGACAATTACTATACTTATTACTCTTATTATTATCAATCTAACTCACATTATTATCCATATTATGCAGATATGATCGATAGAACGACAATTACTATACTCATTACTCTTATTATTATCAATCTAACTCATATTATTAGCCATATTATGCTTATATGATCGACAGAACGACAATTACTATTCTTATTACACTCCCTGTTATCAATCTACCTCATATTATTAACCATGTTATGCTTATATGATCGGTAGAACGATAATTACTATACTTATTAGTCTTATTATTATCAATCTAACTCATATTATTAGCCATATTATGCTTATATGATCGATAGAACTACATTTACTATACTCATTACTCTTATTATTATCAATCTAACTCATATTATTAGCCATATTATGCTTATGTGGTCGATAGAACGACAATTACTATACTGATTGCTCTTATTATTATCAATCTAACTCATATTATTAGCCATATTATGCTTATATGATCGACAGAACGACAATTACTACACTTATTACACTCACTATTATCAATCGAACTCATATTATTAACCATATTATGCAGATATGATCGATAGAATGACAATTACTATACTTATTACTCTTATTATTATCAATCTAACTCATATTATTATCCATATTATGCAGATATGATCGATAGAACGACAATTACTATACTCGTTACTCTCATTATTATCAATCTAACTCATATTATTAGCCATATTATGCTTATATGATCGACAGGACGACAATTACTATACTTATTACTCTTATTATTATCAATCTAACTCATATTATTAGCCATATTATGCTCATATGAGCGACAGAACCACAATTACTATACTTCTTACACTCACTATTATCAATCTAACTCATATTATTAACCATATTATGCAGATATGATCGATAGAACGACAATTACTATACTCATTACTCTTATTATTATCAATCTAACTCATCTTATTAGCCATATTATGCTTATATGATCGACAGAACGACAATTACTATTCTTATTACACTCCCTGTTATCAATCTAACTCATATTATTAACCATATTATGCTTATATGATCGATAGAACGACAATTACTATACTTATTACTCTTATTATTATAAATGTAACTCATATTATTAGCCATATAATGCTTATATGATCGATAGAACGACAATTACTATACTTATTACTCTTATTATTATCAATCTAACTCATATTATTAGCCATATTATGCTTATATGATCGACAGAACGACAATTACTATACTTATTACTCTCACTATTATCAATCTAACTCATATTATTAGCCATATTATGCTCATATGATCGATAGAACGACACTTACTATACCTATTACACTCACTATTATCAATCTAACTCATATTATTAACCATATTATGCAGATATGATCGATAGAACGACAATTACTATACTGATTACTCTTATTATTATCAATCTAACTCATATTATTTGCCATATTATGCTTATATGATCGATAGAACGACAATTACTATACGTATTACTCTTATTATTATCAATCTAACTCATATTATTACCCATATTATGCTTATATGATCGACAGAACGACATTTACTACACTTATTACACTCACTATTATCAATCTAACTCATATTATTAACCATATTATGCAGATATGATCGATAGAACGACAATTACTATACTCATCACTCTTATTATTATCAATCTAACTCATATTATTAGCCATATTATGCTTATATGATCGACAGAACGACAATTACTACACTTATTACACTCACTATTATCAATCTAACTCATATTATTAACCATATTATGCAGATATGATCGATAGAACGACAATTACTATACTTATTACTCTTATTATTATCAATCTAACTCATATTATTATCCATATTATGCAGATATGATCGATAGAACGACAATTACTATACTCATTACTCTTATTATTATCAATCTAACTCATATTATTAGCCATATTATGCTTATATGATCGACAGAACGACAATTACTATTCTTATTACACTCCCTGTTATCAATCTAACTCATATTATTAACCATGTTATGCTTATATGATCGGTAGAACGATAATTACTATACTTATTAGTCTTATTATTATCAATCTAACTCATATTATTAGCCATATTATGCTTATATGATCGATAGAACTACATTTACTATACTCATTACTCTTATTATTATCAATCTAACTTATATTATTAGCCATATTATGCTTATATAATCGACAGAACGACAATTACTATACGTATTACTCTTATTATTATCAATCTAACTCATATTATTAGCCATATTATGCTTATATGATCGACAGAACGACATTTACTACACTTATTACACTCACTATTATCAATCTAACTCATATTATTAACCATATTATGCAGATATGATCGATAGAACGACAATTACTATACTCATCACCCTTATTATTATCAATCTAACTCATATTATTAGCCATATTATGCTTATATGATCGACAGAACGACAATTACTACACTTATTACACTCACTATTATCAATCTAACTCATATTATTAACCATATTATGCAGATATGATCGATAGAACGACAATTACTATACTTATTACTCTTATTATTATCAATCTAACTCACATTATTATCCATATTATGCAGATATGATCGATAGAACGACAATTACTATACTCATTACTCTTATTATTATCAATCTAACTCATATTATTAGCCATATTATGCTTATATGATCGACAGAACGACAATTACTATTCTTATTACACTCCCTGTTATCAATCTACCTCATATTATTAACCATGTTATGCTTATATGATCGGTAGAACGATAATTACTATACTTATTAGTCTTATTATTATCAATCTAACTCATATTATTAGCCATATTATGCTTATATGATCGATAGAACTACATTTACTATACTCATTACTCTTATTATTATCAATCTAACTCATATTATTAGCCATATTATGCTTATGTGGTCGATAGAACGACAATTACTATACTGATTGCTCTTATTATTATCAATCTAACTCATATTATTAGCCATATTATGCTTATATGATCGACAGAACGACAATTACTACACTTATTACACTCACTATTATCAATCGAACTCATATTATTAACCATATTATGCAGATATGATCGATAGAATGACAATTACTATACTTATTACTCTTATTATTATCAATCTAACTCATATTATTATCCATATTATGCAGATATGATCGATAGAACGACAATTACTATACTCGTTACTCTCATTATTATCAATCTAACTCATATTATTAGCCATATTATGCTTATATGATCGACAGGACGACAATTACTATACTTATTACTCTTATTATTATCAATCTAACTCATATTATTAGCCATATTATGCTCATATGAGCGACAGAACCACAATTACTATACTTCTTACACTCACTATTATCAATCTAACTCATATTATTAACCATATTATGCAGATATGATCGATAGAACGACAATTACTATACTCATTACTCTTATTATTATCAATCTAACTCATCTTATTAGCCATATTATGCTTATATGATCGACAGAACGACAATTACTATTCTTATTACACTCCCTGTTATCAATCTAACTCATATTATTAACCATATTATGCTTATATGATCGATAGAACGACAATTACTATACTTATTACTCTTATTATTATAAATGTAACTCATATTATTAGCCATATAATGCTTATATGATCGATAGAACGACAATTACTATACTTATTACTCTTATTATTATCAATCTAACTCATATTATTAGCCATATTATGCTTATATGATCGACAGAACGACAATTACTATACTTATTACTCTCACTATTATCAATCTAACTCATATTATTAACCATATTATGCAGATATGATCGATAGAACGACAATTGCTATACTGATTATTCTTATTATTATCAATCTAACTCATATTATTAGCCATATTATGCTTATATGATCGATAGAACGACAATTACTATACTTATTACTCTTATTATTATCAATCTAACTCATATTATTAGCCATATTATGCTCATATGAGCGACAGAACCACAATTACTATACTTCTTACACTCACTATTATCAATCTAACTCATATTATTAACCATATTATGCAGATATGATCGATAGAACGACAATTACTATACTCATTACTCTTATTATTATCAATCTAACTCATCTTATTAGCCATATTATGCTTATATGATCGACAGAACGACAATTACTATTCTTATTACACTCCCTGTTATCAATCTAACTCATATTATTAACCATGTTATGCTTATATGATCGGTAGAACGATAATTACTATACTTATTACTCTTATTATTATCAATCTAACTCATATTATTAGCCAAATTATTCTTATATGATAGATAGAACGACAATTACTATACTTATTACTCTTATTATTATCAATCTAACTCATATTATTAGCCATATTATGCTTATATGATCGGCAGAACGACAATTACTATACTTATTACACTCACTATTATCAATCTAACTCATATTATTAACCATATTATGCAGATATGATCGATAGAACGACTATTGCTATACTGATTATTCTTATTATTATCAATCTAACTCATATTATTAGCCATATTATGCTTATATGATCGATAGAACGACAATTACTATACTTATTACTCTTATTATTATCAATCTAACTCATATTATTAGCCATATTATGCTCATATGATCGATAGAACGACAATTACTATACCTATTACACTCACTATTATCAATCTAACTCATATTATTAACCATATTATGCAGATATGATCGATAGAACGACAATTACTATACTGATTACTCTTATTATTATCAATCTAACTCATATTATTTGCCATATTATGCTTAAATGATCGATAGAACTACAATTACTATACGTATTACTCTTATTATTATCAATCTAACTCATATTATTACCCATATTATGCTTATATGATCGACAGAACGACATTTACTACACTTATTACACTCACTATTATCAATCTAACTCATATTATTAACCATATTATGCAGATATGATCGATAGAACGACAATTACTATACTCATCACTCTTATTATTATCAATCTAACTCATATTATTAGCCATATTATGCTTATATGATCGACAGAACGACAATTACTATTCTTATTACACGCCCTGTTATCAATCTAACTCATATTATTAACCATATTATGCTTATATGATCGGTAGAACGATAATTACTATACGTATTACTCTTATTATTATCAATCTAACACATATTATTAGCCATATTATGCTTATATGATCGACAGAACGACAATTACTATTCTTATTACACTCCCTGTTATCAATCTAACTCATATTATTAACCATGTTATGCTTATATGATCGGTAGAACGATAATTACTATACTTATTAGTCTTATTATTATCAATCTAACTCATATTATTAGCCATATTATGCTTATATGATCGATAGAACTACATTTACTATACTCATTACTCTTATTATTATCAATCTAACTTATATTATTAGCCATATTATGCTTATATAATCGACAGAACGACAATTACTATACGTATTACTCTTATTATTATCAATCTAACTCATATTATTAGCCATATTATGCTTATATGATCGACAGAACGACATTTACTACACTTATTACACTCACTATTATCAATCTAACTCATATTATTAACCATATTATGCAGATATGATCGATAGAACGACAATTACTATACTCATCACCCTTATTATTATCAATCTAACTCATATTATTAGCCATATTATGCTTATATGATCGACAGAACGACAATTACTATTCTTATTACACGCCGTGTTATCAATCTAACTCATATTATTAACCATATTATGCTTATATGATCGGTAGAACGATAATTACTATACGTATTACTCTTATTATTATCAATCTAACTCATATTATTAGCCATATTATGCTTATATGATCGACAGAACGACAATTACTACACTTATTACACTCACTATTATCAATCTAACTCATATTATTAACCATATTATGCAGATATGATCGATAGAACGACAATTACTATACTTATTACTCTTATTATTATCAATCTAACTCACATTATTATCCATATTATGCAGATATGATCGATAGAACGACAATTACTATACTCATTACTCTTATTATTATCAATCTAACTCATATTATTAGCCATATTATGCTTATATGATCGACAGAACGACAATTACTATTCTTATTACACTCCCTGTTATCAATCTACCTCATATTATTAACCATGTTATGCTTATATGATCGGTAGAACGATAATTACTATACTTATTAGTCTTATTATTATCAATCTAACTCATATTATTAGCCATATTATGCTTATATGATCGATAGAACTACATTTACTATACTCATTACTCTTATTATTATCAATCTAACTCATATTATTAGCCATATTATGCTTATGTGGTCGATAGAACGACAATTACTATACTGATTGCTCTTATTATTATCAATCTAACTCATATTATTAGCCATATTATGCTTATATGATCGACAGAACGACAATTACTACACTTATTACACTCACTATTATCAATCGAACTCATATTATTAACCATATTATGCAGATATGATCGATAGAATGACAATTACTATACTTATTACTCTTATTATTATCAATCTAACTCATATTATTATCCATATTATGCAGATATGATCGATAGAACGACAATTACTATACTCGTTACTCTCATTATTATCAATCTAACTCATATTATTAGCCATATTATGCTTATATGATCGACAGGACGACAATTACTATACTTATTACTCTTATTATTATCAATCTAACTCATATTATTAGCCATATTATGCTCATATGAGCGACAGAACCACAATTACTATACTTCTTACACTCACTATTATCAATCTAACTCATATTATTAACCATATTATGCAGATATGATCGATAGAACGACAATTACTATACTCATTACTCTTATTATTATCAATCTAACTCATCTTATTAGCCATATTATGCTTATATGATCGACAGAACGACAATTACTATTCTTATTACACTCCCTGTTATCAATCTAACTCATATTATTAACCATATTATGCTTATATGATCGATAGAACGACAATTACTATACTTATTACTCTTATTATTATAAATGTAACTCATATTATTAGCCATATAATGCTTATATGATCGATAGAACGACAATTACTATACTTATTACTCTTATTATTATCAATCTAACTCATATTATTAGCCATATTATGCTTATATGATCGACAGAACGACAATTACTATACTTATTACTCTCACTATTATCAATCTAACTCATATTATTAACCATATTATGCAGATATGATCGATAGAACGACAATTGCTATACTGATTATTCTTATTATTATCAATCTAACTCATATTATTAGCCATATTATGCTTATATGATCGATAGAACGACAATTACTATACTTATTACTCTTATTATTATCAATCTAACTCATATTATTAGCCATATTATGCTCATATGAGCGACAGAACCACAATTACTATACTTCTTACACTCACTATTATCAATCTAACTCATATTATTAACCATATTATGCAGATATGATCGATAGAACGACAATTACTATACTCATTACTCTTATTATTATCAATCTAACTCATCTTATTAGCCATATTATGCTTATATGATCGACAGAACGACAATTACTATTCTTATTACACTCCCTGTTATCAATCTAACTCATATTATTAACCATGTTATGCTTATATGATCGGTAGAACGATAATTACTATACTTATTACTCTTATTATTATCAATCTAACTCATATTATTAGCCAAATTATTCTTATATGATAGATAGAACGACAATTACTATACTTATTACTCTTATTATTATCAATCTAACTCATATTATTAGCCATATTATGCTTATATGATCGGCAGAACGACAATTACTATACTTATTACACTCACTATTATCAATCTAACTCATATTATTAACCATATTATGCAGATATGATCGATAGAACGACTATTGCTATACTGATTATTCTTATTATTATCAATCTAACTCATATTATTAGCCATATTATGCTTATATGATCGATAGAACGACAATTACTATACTTATTACTCTTATTATTATCAATCTAACTCATATTATTAGCCATATTATGCTCATATGATCGATAGAACGACAATTACTATACCTATTACACTCACTATTATCAATCTAACTCATATTATTAACCATATTATGCAGATATGATCGATAGAACGACAATTACTATACTGATTACTCTTATTATTATCAATCTAACTCATATTATTTGCCATATTATGCTTAAATGATCGATAGAACTACAATTACTATACGTATTACTCTTATTATTATCAATCTAACTCATATTATTACCCATATTATGCTTATATGATCGACAGAACGACATTTACTACACTTATTACACTCACTATTATCAATCTAACTCATATTATTAACCATATTATGCAGATATGATCGATAGAACGACAATTACTATACTCATCACTCTTATTATTATCAATCTAACTCATATTATTAGCCATATTATGCTTATATGATCGACAGAACGACAATTACTATTCTTATTACACGCCCTGTTATCAATCTAACTCATATTATTAACCATATTATGCTTATATGATCGGTAGAACGATAATTACTATACGTATTACTCTTATTATTATCAATCTAACTCATATTATTAGCCATATTATGCTTATATGATCGACAGAACGACAATTACTACACTTATTACACTCACTATTATCAATCTAACTCATATTATTAACCATATTATGCAGATATGATCGATAGAACGACAATTACTATACTTATTACTCTTATTATTATCAATCTAACTCATATTATTATCCATATTATGCAGATATGATCGATAGAACGACAATTACTATACTCATTACTCTTATTATTATCAATCTAACTCATATTATTAGCCATATTATGCTTATATGATCGACAGAACGACAATTACTATTCTTATTACACTCCCTGTTATCAATCTAACTCATATTATTAACCATGTTATGCTTATATGATCGGTAGAACGATAATTACTATACTTATTAGTCTTATTATTATCAATCTAACTCATATTATTAGCCATATTATGCTTATATGATCGATAGAACTACATTTACTATACTCATTACTCTTATTATTATCAATCTAACTTATATTATTAGCCATATTATGCTTATATAATCGACAGAACGACAATTACTATACGTATTACTCTTATTATTATGAATCTAACTCATATTATTAGCCATATTATGCTTATATGATCGACAGAACGACATTTACTACACTTATTACACTCACTATTATCAATCTAACTCATATTATTAACCATATTATGCAGATATGATCGATAGAACGACAATTACTATACTCATCACTCTTATTATTATCAATCTAACTCATATTATTAGCCATATTATGCTTATATGATCGACAGAACGACAATTACTATTCTTATTACACTCCCTGTTATCAATCTAACTCATATTATTAACCATATTATGCTTATATGATCGGTAGAACGATAATTGCTATACTTATTACTCTTATTATTATCAATCTAACTCATATTATTAGCCGAATTATGCTTATATGATCGATAGAACGACAATTACTATACTCATTACTCTTATTATTATCAATCTAACTCATCTTATTAGCCATATTATGCTTATATGATCGACAGAACGACAATTACTATTCTTATTACACTCCCTGTTATCAATCTAACTCATATTATTAACCATGTTATGCTTATATGATCGGTAGAACGATAATTACTATACTTATTACTTTTATTATTATCAATCTAACTCATATTATTAGCCAAATTATGCTTATATGATAGATAGAACGACAATTACTATACTTATTACTCTTATTATTATCAATCTAACTCATATTATTAGCCATATTATGCTTATATGATCGACAGAACGACAATTACTATACTTATTACACTCACTATTATCAATCTAACTCATATTATTAGCCATATTATGCTCATATGATCGATAGAACGACAATTACTATACCTATTACACTCACTATTATCAATCTAACTCATATTATTAACCATATTATGCAGATATGATCGATAGAACGACAATTACTATACTGATTACTCTTATTATTATCAATCTAACTCATATTATTTGCCATATTATGCTTAAATGATCGATAGAACGACAATTACTATACGTATTACTCTTATTATTATCAATCTAACTCATATTATTACCCATATTATGCTTATATGATCGACAGAACGACATTTACTACACTTATTACACTCACTATTATCAATCTAACTCATATTATTAACCATATTATGCAGATATGATCGATAGAACGACAATTACTATACTTATTACTCTTATTATTATCAATCTAACTCACATTATTATCCATATTATGCAGATATGATCGATAGAACGACAATTACTATACTCATTACTCTTATTATTATCAATCTAACTCATATTATTAGCCATATTATGCTTATATGATCGACAGAACGACAATTACTATTCTTATTACACTCCCTGTTATCAATCTACCTCATATTATTAACCATGTTATGCTTATATGATCGGTAGAACGATAATTACTATACTTATTAGTCTTATTATTATCAATCTAACTCATATTATTAGCCATATTATGCTTATATGATCGATAGAACTACATTTACTATACTCATTACTCTTATTATTATCAATCTAACTCATATTATTAGCCATATTATGCTTATGTGGTCGATAGAACGACAATTACTATACTGATTGCTCTTATTATTATCAATCTAACTCATATTATTAGCCATATTATGCTTATATGATCGACAGAACGACAATTACTACACTTATTACACTCACTATTATCAATCGAACTCATATTATTAACCATATTATGCAGATATGATCGATAGAATGACAATTACTATACTTATTACTCTTATTATTATCAATCTAACTCATATTATTATCCATATTATGCAGATATGATCGATAGAACGACAATTACTATACTCGTTACTCTCATTATTATCAATCTAACTCATATTATTAGCCATATTATGCTTATATGATCGACAGGACGACAATTACTATACTTATTACTCTTATTATTATCAATCTAACTCATATTATTAGCCATATTATGCTCATATGAGCGACAGAACCACAATTACTATACTTCTTACACTCACTATTATCAATCTAACTCATATTATTAACCATATTATGCAGATATGATCGATAGAACGACAATTACTATACTCATTACTCTTATTATTATCAATCTAACTCATCTTATTAGCCATATTATGCTTATATGATCGACAGAACGACAATTACTATTCTTATTACACTCCCTGTTATCAATCTAACTCATATTATTAACCATATTATGCTTATATGATCGATAGAACGACAATTACTATACTTATTACTCTTATTATTATAAATGTAACTCATATTATTAGCCATATAATGCTTATATGATCGATAGAACGACAATTACTATACTTATTACTCTTATTATTATCAATCTAACTCATATTATTAGCCATATTATGCTTATATGATCGACAGAACGACAATTACTATTCTTATTACACTCCCTGTTATCAATCTAACTCATATTATTAACCATGTTATGCTTATATGATCGGTAGAACGATAATTACTATACTTATTAGTCTTATTATTATCAATCTAACTCATATTATTAGCCATATTATGCTTATATGATCGATAGAACTACATTTACTATACTCATTACTCTTATTATTATCAATCTAACTTATATTATTAGCCATATTATGCTTATATAATCGACAGAACGACAATTACTATACGTATTACTCTTATTATTATCAATCTAACTCATATTATTAGCCATATTATGCTTATATGATCGACAGAACGACATTTACTACACTTATTACACTCACTATTATCAATCTAACTCATATTATTAACCATATTATGCAGATATGATCGATAGAACGACAATTACTATACTCATCACTCTTATTATTATCAATCTAACTCATATTATTAGCCATATTATGCTTATATGATCGACAGAACGACAATTACTATTCTTATTACACGCCCTGTTATCAATCTAACTCATATTATTAACCATATTATGCTTATATGATCGGTAGAACGATAATTACTATACGTATTACTCTTATTATTATCAATCTAACTCATATTATTAGCCATATTATGCTTATATGATCGACAGAACGACAATTACTACACTTATTACACTCACTATTATCAATCTAACTCATATTATTAACCATATTATGCAGATATGATCGATAGAACGACAATTACTATACTTATTACTCTTATTATTATCAATCTTACTCATATTATTATCCATATTATGCAGATATGATCGATAGAACGACAATTACTATACTCATTACTCTTATTATTATCAATCTAACTCATATTATTAGCCATATTATGCTTATATGATCGACAGAACGACAATTACTATTCTTATTACACTCCCTGTTATCAATCTAACTCATATTATTAACCATGTTATGCTTATATGATCGGTAGAACGATAATTACTATACTTATTAGTCTTATTATTATCAATCTAACTCATATTATTAGCCATATTATGCTTATATGATCGATAGAACTACATTTACTATACTCATTACTCTTATTATTATCAATCTAACTTATATTATTAGCCATATTATGCTTATATAATCGACAGAACGACAATTACTATACGTATTACTCTTATTATTATCAATCTAACTCATATTATTAGCCATATTATGCTTATATGATCGACAGAACGACATTTACTACACTTATTACACTCACTATTATCAATCTAACTCATATTATTAACCATATTATGCAGATATGATCGATAGAACGACAATTACTATACTCATCACTCTTATTATTATCAATCTAACTCATATTATTAGCCATATTATGCTTATATGATCGACAGAACGACAATTACTATTCTTATTACACTCCCTGTTATCAATCTAACTCATATTATTAACCATATTATGCTTATATGATCGGTAGAACGATAATTGCTATACTTATTACTCTTATTATTATCAATCTAACTCATATTATTAGCCGAATTATGCTTATATGATCGATAGAACGACAATTACTATACTCATTACTCTTATTATTATCAATCTAACTCATCTTATTAGCCATATTATGCTTATATGATCGACAGAACGACAATTACTATTCTTATTACACTCCCTGTTATCAATCTAACTCATATTATTAACCATGTTATGCTTATATGATCGGTAGAACGATAATTACTATACTTATTACTTTTATTATTATCAATCTAACTCATATTATTAGCCAAATTATGCTTATATGATAGATAGAACGACAATTACTATACTTATTACTCTTATTATTATCAATCTAACTCATATTATTAGCCATATTATGCTTATATGATCGACAGAACGACAATTACTATACTTATTACACTCACTATTATCAATCTAACTCATATTATTAGCCATATTATGCTCATATGATCGATAGAACGACAATTACTATACCTATTACACTCACTATTATCAATCTAACTCATATTATTAACCATATTATGCAGATATGATCGATAGAACGACAATTACTATACTGATTACTCTTATTATTATCAATCTAACTCATATTATTTGCCATATTATGCTTAAATGATCGATAGAACGACAATTACTATACGTATTACTCTTATTATTATCAATCTAACTCATATTATTACCCATATTATGCTTATATGATCGACAGAACGACATTTACTACACTTATTACACTCACTATTATCAATCTAACTCATATTATTAACCATATTATGCAGATATGATCGATAGAACGACAATTACTATACTCATCCCTCTTATTATTATCAATCTAACTCATATTATTAGCCATATTATGCTTATATGATCGACAGAACGACAATTACTATTCTTATTACACGCCCTGTAATCAATCTAACTCATATTATTAACCATATTATGCTTATATGATCGGTAGAACGATAATTACTATACGTATTACTCTTATTATTATCAATCTAACTCATATTATTAGCCATATTATGCTTATATGATCAACAGAACGACAATTACTACACTTATTACACTCACTATTATCAATCTAACTCATATTATTAGCCATATTATGCTTATATGATCGACAGAACGACAATTACTATACTTATTACACTCACTATTATCAATCTAACTCATATTATTAGCCATATTATGCTCATATGATCGATAGAACGACAATTACTATACCTATTACACTCACTATTATCAATCTAACTCATATTATTAACCATATTATGCAGATATGATCGATAGAACGACAATTACTATACTGATTACTCTTATTATTATCAATCTAACTCATATTATTTGCCATATTATGCTTAAATGATCGATAGAACGACAATTACTATACGTATTACTCTTATTATTATCAATCTAACTCATATTATTACCCATATTATGCTTATATGATCGACAGAACGACATTTACTACACTTATTACACTCACTATTATCAATCTAACTCATATTATTAACCATATTATGCAGATATGATCGATAGAACGACAATTACTATACTCATCCCTCTTATTATTATCAATCTAACTCATATTATTAGCCATATTATGCTTATATGATCGACAGAACGACAATTACTATTCTTATTACACTCCCTGTTATCAATCTAACTCATATTATTAACCATGTTATGCTTATATGATCGGTAGAACGATAATTACTATACTTATTAGTCTTATTATTATCAATCTAACTCATATTATTAGCCATATTATGCTTATATGATCGATAGAACTACATTTACTATACTCATTACTCTTATTATTATCAATCTAACTTATATTATTAGCCATATTATGCTTATATAATCGACAGAACGACAATTACTATACGTATTACTCTTATTATTATCAATCTAACTCATATTATTAGCCATATTATGCTTATATGATCGACAGAACGACATTTACTACACTTATTACACTCACTATTATCAATCTAACTCATATTATTAACCATATTATGCAGATATGATCGATAGAACGACAATTACTATACTCATCACTCTTATTATTATCAATCTAACTCATATTATTAGCCATATTATGCTTATATGATCGACAGAACGACAATTACTATTCTTATTACACTCCCTGTTATCAATCTAACTCATATTATTAACCATATTATGCTTATATGATCGGTAGAACGATAATTGCTATACTTATTACTCTTATTATTATCAATCTAACTCATATTATTAGCCGAATTATGCTTATATGATCGATAGAACGACAATTACTATACTCATTACTCTTATTATTATCAATCTAACTCATCTTATTAGCCATATTATGCTTATATGATCGACAGAACGACAATTACTATTCTTATTACACTCCCTGTTATCAATCTAACTCATATTATTAACCATGTTATGCTTATATGATCGGTAGAACGATAATTACTATACTTATTACTTTTATTATTATCAATCTAACTCATATTATTAGCCAAATTATGCTTATATGATAGATAGAACGACAATTACTATACTTATTACTCTTATTATTATCAATCTAACTCATATTATTAGCCATATTATGCTTATATGATCGACAGAACGACAATTACTATACTTATTACACTCACTATTATCAATCTAACTCATATTATTAGCCATATTATGCTCATATGATCGATAGAACGACAATTACTATACCTATTACACTCACTATTATCAATCTAACTCATATTATTAACCATATTATGCAGATATGATCGATAGAACGACAATTACTATACTGATTACTCTTATTATTATCAATCTAACTCATATTATTTGCCATATTATGCTTAAATGATCGATAGAACGACAATTACTATACGTATTACTCTTATTATTATCAATCTAACTCATATTATTACCCATATTATGCTTATATGATCGACAGAACGACATTTACTACACTTATTACACTCACTATTATCAATCTAACTCATATTATTAACCATATTATGCAGATATGATCGATAGAACGACAATTACTATACTCATCCCTCTTATTATTATCAATCTAACTCATATTATTAGCCATATTATGCTTATATGATCGACAGAACGACAATTACTATTCTTATTACACGCCCTGTAATCAATCTAACTCATATTATTAACCATATTATGCTTATATGATCGGTAGAACGATAATTACTATACGTATTACTCTTATTATTATCAATCTAACTCATATTATTAGCCATATTATGCTTATATGATCAACAGAACGACAATTACTACACTTATTACACTCACTATTATCAATCTAACTCATATTATTAACCATATTATGCAGATATGATCGATAGAACGACAATTACTATACTTATTACTCTTATTATTATCAATCTAACTCACATTATTATCCATATTATGCAGATATGATCGATAGAACGACAATTACTATACTCATTACTCTTATTATTATCAATCTAACTCATATTATTAGCCATATTATGCTTATATGATCGACAGAACGACAATTACTGTTCTTATTACACTCCCTGTTATCAATCTACCTCATATTATTAACCATGTTATGCTTATATGATCGGTAGAACGATAATTACTATACTTATTAGTCTTATTATTATCAATCTAACTCATATTATTAGCCATATTATGCTTATATGATCGATAGAACTACATTTACTATACTCATTACTCTTATTATTATCAATCTAACTCATATTATTAGCCATATTATGCTTATGTGGTCGATAGAACGACAATTACTATACTGATTGCTCTTATTATTATCAATCTAACTCATATTATTAGCCATATTATGCTTATATGATCGACAGAACGACAATTACTACACTTATTACACTCACTATTATCAATCGAACTCATATTATTAACCATATTATGCAGATATGATCGATAGAATGACAATTACTATACTTATTACTCTTATTATTATCAATCTAACTCATATTATTATCCATATTATGCAGATATGATCGATAGAACGACAATTACTATACTCGTTACTCTCATTATTATCAATCTAACTCATATTATTAGCCATATTATGCTTATATGATCGACAGGACGACAATTACTATACTTATTACTCTTATTATTATCAATCTAACTCATATTATTAGCCATATTATGCTCATATGAGCGACAGAACCACAATTACTATACTTCTTACACTCACTATTATCAATCTAACTCATATTATTAACCATATTATGCAGATATGATCGATAGAACGACAATTACTATACTCATTACTCTTATTATTATCAATCTAACTCATCTTATTAGCCATATTATGCTTATATGATCGACAGAACGACAATTACTATTCTTATTACACTCCCTGTTATCAATCTAACTCATATTATTAACCATATTATGCTTATATGATCGATAGAACGACAATTACTATACTTATTACTCTTATTATTATAAATGTAACTCATATTATTAGCCATATAATGCTTATATGATCGATAGAACGACAATTACTATACTTATTACTCTTATTATTATCAATCTAACTCATATTATTAGCCATATTATGCTTATATGATCGACAGAACGACAATTACTATTCTTATTACACTCCCTGTTATCAATCTAACTCATATTATTAACGATGTTATGCTTATATGATCGGTAGAACGATAATTACTATACTTATTAGTCTTATTATTATCAATCTAACTCATATTATTAGCCATATTATGCTTATATGATCGATAGAACTACATTTACTATACTCATTACTCTTATTATTATCAATCTAACTTATATTATTAGCCATATTATGCTTATATAATCGACAGAACGACAATTACTATACGTATTACTCTTATTATTATCAATCTAACTCATATTATTAGCCATATTATGCTTATATGATCGACAGAACGACATTTACTACACTTATTACACTCACTATTATCAATCTAACTCATATTATTAACCATATTATGCAGATATGATCGATAGAACGACAATTACTATACTCATCACTCTTATTATTATCAATCTAACTCATATTATTAGCCATATTATGCTTATATGATCGACAGAACGACAATTACTATTCTTATTACACGCCGTGTTATCAATCTAACTCATATTATTAACCATATTATGCTTATATGATCGGTAGAACGATAATTACTATACGTATTACTCTTATTATTATCAATCTAACTCATATTATTAGCCATATTATGCTTATATGATCGACAGAACGACAATTACTACACTTATTACACTCACTATTATCAATCTAACTCATATTATTAACCATATTATGCAGATATGATCGATAGAACGACAATTACTATACTTATTACTCTTATTATTATCAATCTAACTCACATTATTATCCATATTATGCAGATATGATCGATAGAACGACAATTACTATACTCATTACTCTTATTATTATCAATCTAACTCATATTATTAGCCATATTATGCTTATATGATCGACAGAACGACAATTACTATTCTTATTACACTCCCTGTTATCAATCTACCTCATATTATTAACCATGTTATGCTTATATGATCGGTAGAACGATAATTACTATACTTATTAGTCTTATTATTATCAATCTAACTCATATTATTAGCCATATTATGCTTATATGATCGATAGAACGACAATTACTATACTTATTACTCTTATTATTATCAATCTAACTCACATTATTATCCATATTATGCAGATATGATCGATAGAACGACAATTACTATACTCATTACTCTTACTATTATCAATCTAACTCATCTTATTAGCCATATTATGCTTATATGATCGACAGAACGACAATTACTATTCTTATTACACTCCCTGTTATCAATCTAACTCATATTATTAACCATATTATGCTTATATGATCGATAGAACGACAATTACTATACTTATTACTCTTATTATTATAAATGTAACTCATATTATTAGCCATATAATGCTTATATGATCGATAGAACGACAATTACTATACTTATTACTCTTATTATTATCAATCTAACTCATATTATTAGCCATATTATGCTTATATGATCGACAGAACGACAATTACTATACTTATTACTCTCACTATTATCAATCTAACTCATATTATTAACCATATTATGCAGATATGATCGATAGAACGACAATTGCTATACTGATTATTCTTATTATTATCAATCTAACTCATATTATTAGCCATATTATGCTTATATGATCGATAGAACGACAATTACTATACTTATTACTCTTATTATTATCAATCTAACTCATATTATTAGCCATATTATGCTTATATGAGCGACAGAACGACAATTACTATACTTATTACACTCACTATTATCAATCTAACTCATATTATTAACCATATTATGCAGATATGATCGATAGAACGACAATTACTATACTGATTACTCTTATTATTATCAATCTAACTCATATTATTTGCCATATTATGCTTATATGATCGATAGAACGACAATTACTATACGTATTACTCTTATTATTATCAATCTAACTCATATTATTAGCCATATTATGCTTATATGATCGACAGAACGACAATTACTATACTTATTACACTCACTATTATCAATCTAACTCATATTAGTAACCATATTATGCAGATATGATCGATAGAACGACAATTACTATACTCATTACTCTTATTATTATCAATCTAACTCATATTATTAGCCATATTATGCTCATATGATCGATAGAACGACAATTACTATACCTATTACACTCACTATTATCAATCTAACTCATATTATTAACCATATTATGCAGATATGATCGATAGAACGACAATTACTATACTGATTACTCTTATTATTATCAATCTAACTCATATTATTTGCCATATTATGCTTAAATGATCGATAGAACTACAATTACTATACGTATTACTCTTATTATTATCAATCTAACTCATATTATTACCCATATTATGCTTATATGATCGACAGAACGACATTTACTACACTTATTACACTCACTATTATCAATCTAACTCATATTATTAACCATATTATGCAGATATGATCGATAGAACGACAATTACTATACTCATCACTCTTATTATTATCAATCTAACTCATATTATTAGCCATATTATGCTTATATGATCGACAGAACGACAATTACTATTCTTATTACACTCCCTGTTATCAATCTAACTCATATTATTAACCATATTATGCTTATATGATCGGTAGAACGATAATTGCTATACTTATTACTCTTATTATTATCAATCTAACTCATATTATTAGCCGAATTATGCTTATATGATCGATAGAACGACAATTACTATACTCATTACTCTTATTATTATCAATCTAACTCATCTTATTAGCCATATTATGCTTATATGATCGACAGAACGACAATTACTATTCTTATTACACTCCCTGTTATCAATCTAACTCATATTATTAACCATGTTATGCTTATATGATCGGTAGAACGATAATTACTATACTTATTACTCTTATTATTATCAATCTAACTCATATTATTAGCCAAATTATGCTTATATGATAGATAGAACGACAATTACTATACTTATTACTCTTATTATTATCAATCTAACTCATATTATTAGCCATATTATGCTCATATGATCGATAGAACGACAATTACTATACCTATTACACTCACTATTATCAATCTAACTCATATTATTAACCATATTATGCAGATATGATCGATAGAACGACAATTACTATACTGATTACTCTTATTATTATCAATCTAACTCATATTATTTGCCATATTATGCTTAAATGATCGATAGAACGACAATTACTATACGTATTTTTCTTATTATTATCAATCTAACTCACATTATTATCCATATTATGCAGATATGATCGATAGAACGACAATTACTATACTCATTACTCTTATTATTATCAATCTAACTCATATTATTAGCCATATTATGCTTATATGATCGACAGAACGACAATTACTATTCTTATTACACTCCCTGTTATCAATCTACCTCATATTATTAACCATGTTATGCTTATATGATCGGTAGAACGATAATTACTATACTTATTAGTCTTATTATTATCAATCTAACTCATATTATTAGCCATATTATGCTTATATGATCGATAGAACGACAATTACTATACTTATTACTCTTATTATTATCAATCTAACTCACATTATTATCCATATTATGCAGATATGATCGATAGAACGACAATTACTATACTCATTACTCTTACTATTATCAATCTAACTCATCTTATTAGCCATATTATGCTTATATGATCGACAGAACGACAATTACTATTCTTATTACACTCCCTGTTATCAATCTAACTCATATTATTAACCATATTATGCTTATATGATCGATAGAACGACAATTACTATACTTATTACTCTTATTATTATAAATGTAACTCATATTATTAGCCATATAATGCTTATATGATCGATAGAACGACAATTACTATACTTATTACTCTTATTATTATCAATCTAACTCATATTATTAGCCATATTATGCTTATATGATCGACAGAACGACAATTACTATACTTATTACTCTCACTATTATCAATCTAACTCATATTATTAACCATATTATGCAGATATGATCGATAGAACGACAATTGCTATACTGATTATTCTTATTATTATCAATCTAACTCATATTATTAGCCATATTATGCTTATATGATCGATAGAACGACAATTACTATACTTATTACTCTTATTATTATCAATCTAACTCATATTATTAGCCATATTATGCTTATATGAGCGACAGAACGACAATTACTATACTTATTACACTCACTATTATCAATCTAACTCATATTATTAACCATATTATGCAGATATGATCGATAGAACGACAATTACTATACTGATTACTCTTATTATTATCAATCTAACTCATATTATTTGCCATATTATGCTTATATGATCGATAGAACGACAATTACTATACGTATTACTCTTATTATTATCAATCTAACTCATATTATTAGCCATATTATGCTTATATGATCGACAGAACGACAATTACTATACTTATTACACTCACTATTATCAATCTAACTCATATTAGTAACCATATTATGCAGATATGATCGATAGAACGACAATTACTATACTCATTACTCTTATTATTATCAATCTAACTCATATTATTAGCCATATTATGCTCATATGATCGATAGAACGACAATTACTATACCTATTACACTCACTATTATCAATCTAACTCATATTATTAACCATATTATGCAGATATGATCGATAGAACGACAATTACTATACTGATTACTCTTATTATTATCAATCTAACTCATATTATTTGCCATATTATGCTTAAATGATCGATAGAACTACAATTACTATACGTATTACTCTTATTATTATCAATCTAACTCATATTATTACCCATATTATGCTTATATGATCGACAGAACGACATTTACTACACTTATTACACTCACTATTATCAATCTAACTCATATTATTAACCATATTATGCAGATATGATCGATAGAACGACAATTACTATACTCATCACTCTTATTATTATCAATCTAACTCATATTATTAGCCATATTATGCTTATATGATCGACAGAACGACAATTACTATTCTTATTACACTCCCTGTTATCAATCTAACTCATATTATTAACCATATTATGCTTATATGATCGGTAGAACGATAATTGCTATACTTATTACTCTTATTATTATCAATCTAACTCATATTATTAGCCGAATTATGCTTATATGATCGATAGAACGACAATTACTATACTCATTACTCTTATTATTATCAATCTAACTCATCTTATTAGCCATATTATGCTTATATGATCGACAGAACGACAATTACTATTCTTATTACACTCCCTGTTATCAATCTAACTCATATTATTAACCATGTTATGCTTATATGATCGGTAGAACGATAATTACTATACTTATTACTCTTATTGTTATCAATCTAACTCATATTATTAGCCAAATTATGCTTATATGATAGATAGAACGACAATTACTATACTTATTACTCTTATTATTATCAATCTAACTCATATTATTAGCCATATTATGCTCATATGATCGATAGAACGACAATTACTATACCTATTACACTCACTATTATCAATCTAACTCATATTATTAACCATATTATGCAGATATGATCGATAGAACGACAATTACTATACTGATTACTCTTATTATTATCAATCTAACTCATATTATTTGCCATATTATGCTTAAATGATCGATAGAACGACAATTACTATACGTATTTTTCTTATTATTATCAATCTAACTCATATTATTACCCATATTATGCTTATATGATCGACAGAACGACATTTACTACACTTATTACACTCACTATTATCAATCTAACTCATATTATTAACCATATTATGCAGATATGATCGATAGAACGACAATTACTATACTCATCCCTCTTATTATTATCAATCTAACTCATATTATTAGCCATATTATGCTTATATGATCGACAGAACGACAATTACTATTCTTATTACACGCCCTGTAATCAATCTAACTCATATTATTAACCATATTATGCTTATATGATCGGTAGAACGATAATTACTATACGTATTACTCTTATTATTATCAATCTAACTCATATTATTAGCCATATTATGCTTATATGATCGACAGAACGACAATTACTATTCTTATTACACGCCCTGTAATCAATCTAACTCATATTATTAACCATATTATGCTTATATGATCGGTAGAACGATAATTACTATACGTATTACTCTTATTATTATCAATCTAACTCATATTATTAGCCATATTATGCTTATATGATCGACAGAACGACAATTACTACACTTATTACACTCACTATTATCAATCTAACTCATATTATTAACCATATTATGCAGATATGATCGATAGAACGACAATTACTATACTTATTACTCTTAGTATTATCAATCTAACTCATATTATTATCCATATTATGCAGATATGATCGATAGAACGACAATTACTATACTCATCACTCTTATTATTATCAATCTAACTCATATTATTAGCCATATTATGCTTATATGATCGACAGAACGACAATTACTATTCTTATTACACGCCCTGTTATCAATCTAACTCATATTATTAACCATATTATGCTTATATGATCGGTAGAACGATAATTACTATACGTATTACTCTTATTATTATCAATCTAACTCATATTATTAGCCATATTATGCTTATATGATCGACAGAACGACAATTACTACACTTATTACACTCACTATTATCAATCTAACTCATATTATTAACCATATTATGCAGATATGATCGATAGAACGACAATTACTATACTTATTACTCTTATTATTATCAATCTAACTCATATTATTATCCATATTATGCAGATATGATCGATAGAACGACAATTACTATACTCATTACTCTTATTATTATCAATCTAACTCATATTATTAGCCATATTATGCTTATATGATCGACAGAACGACAATTACTATTCTTATTACACTCCCTGTTATCAATCTAACTCATATTATTAACCATGTTATGCTTATATGATCGGTAGAACGATAATTACTATACTTATTAGTCTTATTATTATCAATCTAACTCATATTATTAGCCATATTATGCTTATATGATCGATAGAACTACATTTACTATACTCATTACTCTTATTATTATCAATCTAACTTATATTATTAGCCATATTATGCTTATATAATCGACAGAACGACAATTACTATACGTATTACTCTTATTATTATCAATCTAACTCATATTATTAGCCATATTATGCTTATATGATCGACAGAACGACATTTACTACACTTATTACACTCACTATTATCAATCTAACTCATATTATTAACCATATTATGCAGATATGATCGATAGAACGACAATTACTATACTCATCACTCTTATTATTATCAATCTAACTCATATTATTAGCCATATTATGCTTATATGATCGACAGAACGACAATTACTATTCTTATTACACGCCGTGTTATCAATCTAACTCATATTATTAACCATATTATGCTTATATGATCGGTAGAACGATAATTACTATACGTATTACTCTTATTATTATCAATCTAACTCATATTATTAGCCATATTATGCTTATATGATCGACAGAACGACAATTACTACACTTATTACACTCACTATTATCAATCTAACTCATATTATTAACCATATTATGCAGATATGATCGATAGAACGACAATTACTATACTTATTACTCTTATTATTATCAATCTAACTCACATTATTATCCATATTATGCAGATATGATCGATAGAACGACAATTACTATACTCATTACTCTTATTATTATCAATCTAACTCATATTATTAGCCATATTATGCTTATATGATCGACAGAACGACAATTACTATTCTTATTACACTCCCTGTTATCAATCTACCTCATATTATTAACCATGTTATGCTTATATGATCGGTAGAACGATAATTACTATACTTATTAGTCTTATTATTATCAATCTAACTCATATTATTAGCCATATTATGCTTATATGATCGATAGAACTACATTTACTATACTCATTACTCTTATTATTATCAATCTAACTCATATTATTAGACATATTATGCTTATGTGGTCGATAGAACGACAATTACTATACTGATTGCTCTTATTATTATCAATCTAACTCATATTATTAGCCATATTATGCTTATATGATCGACAGAACGACAATTACTACACTTATTACACTCACTATTATCAATCGAACTCATATTATTAACCATATTATGCAGATATGATCGATAGAATGACAATTACTATACTTATTACTCTTATTATTATCAATCTAACTCATATTATTATCCATATTATGCAGATATGATCGATAGAACGACAATTACTATACTCGTTACTCTCATTATTATCAATCTAACTCATATTATTAGCCATATTATGCTTATATGATCGACAGGACGACAATTACTATACTTATTACTCTTATTATTATCAATCTAACTCATATTATTAGCCATATTATGCTCATATGAGCGACAGAACCACAATTACTATACTTCTTACACTCACTATTATCAATCTAACTCATATTATTAACCATATTATGCAGATATGATCGATAGAACGACAATTACTATACTCATTACTCTTATTATTATCAATCTAACTCATCTTATTAGCCATATTATGCTTATATGATCGACAGAACGACAATTACTATTCTTATTACACTCCCTGTTATCAATCTAACTCATATTATTAACCATATTATGCTTATATGATCGATAGAACGACAATTACTATACTTATTACTCTTATTATTATAAATGTAACTCATATTATTAGCCATATAATGCTTATATGATCGATAGAACGACAATTACTATACTTATTACTCTTATTATTATCAATCTAACTCATATTATTAGCCATATTATGCTTATATGATCGACAGAACGACAATTACTATTCTTATTACACTCCCTGTTATCAATCTAACTCATATTATTAACCATGTTATGCTTATATGATCGGTAGAACGATAATTACTATACTTATTAGTCTTATTATTATCAATCTAACTCATATTATTAGCCATATTATGCTTATATGATCGATAGAACTACATTTACTATACTCATTACTCTTATTATTATCAATCTAACTTATATTATTAGCCATATTATGCTTATATAATCGACAGAACGACAATTACTATACGTATTACTCTTATTATTATCAATCTAACTCATATTATTAGCCATATTATGCTTATATGATCGACAGAACGACATTTACTACACTTATTACACTCACTATTATCAATCTAACTCATATTATTAACCATATTATGCAGATATGATCGATAGAACGACAATTACTATACTCATCACTCTTATTATTATCAATCTAACTCATATTATTAGCCATATTATGCTTATATGATCGACAGAACGACAATTACTATTCTTATTACACGCCGTGTTATCAATCTAACTCATATTATTAACCATATTATGCTTATATGATCGGTAGAACGATAATTACTATACGTATTACTCTTATTATTATCAATCTAACTCATATTATTAGCCATATTATGCTTATATGATCGACAGAACGACAATTACTACACTTATTACACTCACTATTATCAATCTAACTCATATTATTAACCATATTATGCAGATATGATCGATAGAACGACAATTACTATACTTATTACTCTTATTATTATCAATCTAACTCACATTATTATCCATATTATGCAGATATGATCGATAGAACGACAATTACTATACTCATTACTCTTATTATTATCAATCTAACTCATATTATTAGCCATATTATGCTTATATGATCGACAGAACGACAATTACTATTCTTATTACACTCCCTGTTATCAATCTACCTCATATTATTAACCATGTTATGCTTATATGATCGGTAGAACGATAATTACTATACTTATTAGTCTTATTATTATCAATCTAACTCATATTATTAGCCATATTATGCTTATATGATCGATAGAACTACATTTACTATACTCATTACTCTTATTATTATCAATCTAACTCATATTATTAGCCATATTATGCTTATGTGGTCGATAGAACGACAATTACTATACTGATTGCTCTTATTATTATCAATCTAACTCATATTATTAGCCATATTATGCTTATATGATCGACAGAACGACAATTACTACACTTATTACACTCACTATTATCAATCGAACTCATATTATTAACCATATTATGCAGATATGATCGATAGAATGACAATTACTATACTTATTACTCTTATTATTATCAATCTAACTCATATTATTATCCATATTATGCAGATATGATCGATAGAACGACAATTACTATACTCGTTACTCTCATTATTATCAATCTAACTCATATTATTAGCCATATTATGCTTATATGATCGACAGGACGACAATTACTATACTTATTACTCTTATTATTATCAATCTAACTCATATTATTAGCCATATTATGCTCATATGAGCGACAGAACCACAATTACTATACTTCTTACACTCACTATTATCAATCTAACTCATATTATTAACCATATTATGCAGATATGATCGATAGAACGACAATTACTATACTCATTACTCTTATTATTATCAATCTAACTCATCTTATTAGCAATATTATGCTTATATGATCGACAGAACGACAATTACTATTCTTATTACACTCCCTGTTATCAATCTAACTCATATTATTAACCATATTATGCTTATATGATCGATAGAACGACAATTACTATACTTATTACTCTTATTATTATAAATGTAACTCATATTATTAGCCATATAATGCTTATATGATCGATAGAACGACAATTACTATACTTATTACTCTTATTATTATCAATCTAACTCATATTATTAGCCATATTATGCTTATATGATCGACAGAACGACAATTACTATACTTATTACTCTCACTATTATCAATCTAACTCATATTATTAACCATATTATGCAGATATGATCGATAGAACGACAATTGCTATTCTGATTATTCTTATTATTATCAATCTAACTCATATTATTAGCCATATTATGCTTATATGATCGATAGAACGACAATTACTATACTTATTACTCTTATTATTATCAATCAAACTCATATTATTAGCCATATTATGCTTATATGAGCGACAGAACGACAATTACTATACTTATTACACTCACTATTATCAATCTAACTCATATTATTAACCATATTATGCAGATATGATCGATAGAACGACAATTACTATACTGATTACTCTTATTATTATCAATCTAACTCATATTATTTGCCATATTATGCTTAAATGATCGATAGAACTACAATTACTATACGTATTACTCTTATTATTATCAATCTAACTCATATTATTACCCATATTATGCTTATATGATCGACAGAACGACATTTACTACACTTATTACACTCACTATTATCAATCTAACTCATATTATTAACCATATTATGCAGATATGATCGATAGAACGACAATTACTATACTCATCACTCTTATTATTATCAATCTAACTCATATTATTAGCCATATTATGCTTATATGATCGACAGAACGACAATTACTATTCTTATTACACTCCCTGTTATCAATCTAACTCATATTATTAACCATATTATGCTTATATGATCGGTAGAACGATAATTGCTATACTTATTACTCTTATTATTATCAATCTAACTCATATTATTAGCCGAATTATGCTTATATGATCGATAGAACGACAATTACTATACTCATTACTCTTATTATTATCAATCTAACTCATCTTATTAGCCATATTATGCTTATATGATCGACAGAACGACAATTACTATTCTTATTACACTCCCTGTTATCAATCTAACTCATATTATTAACCATGTTATGCTTATATGATCGGTAGAACGATAATTACTATACTTATTACTCTTATTATTATCAATCTAACTCATATTATTAGCCAAATTATGCTTATATGATAGATAGAACGACAATTACTATACTTATTACTCTTATTATTATCAATCTAACTCATATTATTAGCCATATTATGCTCATATGATCGATAGAACGACAATTACTATACCTATTACACTCACTATTATCAATCTAACTCATATTATTATCCATATTATGCAGATATGATCGATAGAACGACAATTACTATACTGATTACTCTTATTATTATCAATCTAACTCATATTATTTGCCATATTATGCTTAAATGATCGATAGAACGACAATTACTATACGTATTTTTCTTATTATTATCAATCTAACTCATATTATTACCCATATTATGCTTATATGATCGACAGAACGACAATTACTATTCTTATTACACTCCCTGTTATCAATCTAACTCATATTATTAACCATATTATGCTTATATGATCGATAGAACGACAATTACTATACTTATTACTCTTATTATTATAAATGTAACTCATATTATTAGCCATATAATGCTTATATGATCGATAGAACGACAATTACTATACTTATTACTCTTATTATTATCAATCTAACTCATATTATTAGCCATATTATGCTTATATGATCGACAGAACGACAATTACTATACTTATTACTCTCACTATTATCAATCTAACTCATATTATTAACCATATTATGCAGATATGATCGATAGAACGACAATTGCTATTCTGATTATTCTTATTATTATCAATCTAACTCATATTATTAGCCATATTATGCTTATATGATCGATAGAACGACAATTACTATACTTATTACTCTTATTATTATCAATCAAACTCATATTATTAGCCATATTATGCTTATATGAGCGACAGAACGACAATTACTATACTTATTACACTCACTATTATCAATCTAACTCATATTATTAACCATATTATGCAGATATGATCGATAGAACGACAATTACTATACTGATTACTCTTATTATTATCAATCTAACTCATATTATTTGCCATATTATGCTTAAATGATCGATAGAACTACAATTACTATACGTATTACTCTTATTATTATCAATCTAACTCATATTATTACCCATATTATGCTTATATGATCGACAGAACGACATTTACTACACTTATTACACTCACTATTATCAATCTAACTCATATTATTAACCATATTATGCAGATATGATCGATAGAACGACAATTACTATACTCATCACTCTTATTATTATCAATCTAACTCATATTATTAGCCATATTATGCTTATATGATCGACAGAACGACAATTACTATTCTTATTACACTCCCTGTTATCAATCTAACTCATATTATTAACCATATTATGCTTATATGATCGGTAGAACGATAATTGCTATACTTATTACTCTTATTATTATCAATCTAACTCATATTATTAGCCGAATTATGCTTATATGATCGATAGAACGACAATTACTATACTCATTACTCTTATTATTATCAATCTAACTCATCTTATTAGCCATATTATGCTTATATGATCGACAGAACGACAATTACTATTCTTATTACACTCCCTGTTATCAATCTAACTCATATTATTAACCATGTTATGCTTATATGATCGGTAGAACGATAATTACTATACTTATTACTCTTATTATTATCAATCTAACTCATATTATTAGCCAAATTATGCTTATATGATAGATAGAACGACAATTACTATACTTATTACTCTTATTATTATCAATCTAACTCATATTATTAGCCATATTATGCTCATATGATCGATAGAACGACAATTACTATACCTATTACACTCACTATTATCAATCTAACTCATATTATTATCCATATTATGCAGATATGATCGATAGAACGACAATTACTATACTGATTACTCTTATTATTATCAATCTAACTCATATTATTTGCCATATTATGCTTAAATGATCGATAGAACGACAATTACTATACGTATTTTTCTTATTATTATCAATCTAACTCATATTATTACCCATATTATGCTTATATGATCGACAGAACGACATTTACTACACTTATTACACTCACTATTATCAATCTAACTCATATTATTAACCATATTATGCAGATATGATCGATAGAACGACAATTACTATACTCATCCCTCTTATTATTATCAATCTAACTCATATTATTAGCCATATTATGCTTATATGATCGACAGAACGACAATTACTATTCTTATTACACGCCCTGTAATCAATCTAACTCATATTATTAACCATATTATGCTTATATGATCGGTAGAACGATAATTACTATACGTATTACTCTTATTATTATCAATCTAACTCATATTATTAGCCATATTATGCTTATATGATCGACAGAACGACAATTACTACACTTATTACACTCACTATTATCAATCTAACTCATATTATTAACCATATTATGCAGATATGATCGATAGAACGACAATTACTATACTTATTACTCTTAGTATTATCAATCTAACTCATATTATTAACCATATTATGCAGATATGATCGATAGAACGACAATTACTATACTCATCACTCTTATTATTATCAATCTAACTCATATTATTAGCCATATTATGCTTATATGATCGACAGAACGACAATTACTATTCTTATTACACGCCCTGTTATCAATCTAACTCATATTATTAACCATATTATGCTTATATGATCGGTAGAACGATAATTACTATACGTATTACTCTTATTATTATCAATCTAACTCATATTATTAGCCATATTATGCTTATATGATCGACAGAACGACAATTACTACACTTATTACACTCACTATTATCAATCTAACTCATATTATTAACCATATTATGCAGATATGATCGATAGAACGACAATTACTATACTTATTACTCTTATTATTATCAATCTAACTCATATTATTATCCATATTATGCAGATATGATCGATAGAACGACAATTACTATACTCATTACTCTTATTATTATCAATCTAACTCATATTATTAGCCATATTATGCTTATATGATCGACAGAACGACAATTACTGTTCTTATTACACTCCCTGTTATCAATCTAACTCATATTATTAACCATGTTATGCTTATATGATCGGTAGAACGATAATTACTATACTTATTAGTCTTATTATTATCAATCTAACTCATATTATTAGCCATATTATGCTTATATGATCGATAGAACTACATTTACTATACTCATTACTCTTATTATTATCAATCTAACTTATATTATTAGCCATATTATGCTTATATAATCGACAGAACGACAATTACTATACGTATTACTCTTATTATTATCAATCTAACTCATATTATTAGCCATATTATGCTTATATGATCGACAGAACGACATTTACTACACTTATTACACTCACTATTATCAATCTAACTCATATTATTAACCATATTATGCAGATATGATCGATAGAACGACAATTACTATACTCATCACTCTTATTATTATCAATCTAACTCATATTATTAGCCATATTATGCTTATATGATCGACAGAACGACAATTACTATTCTTATTACACTCCCTGTTATCAATCTAACTCATATTATTAACCATATTATGCTTATATGATCGGTAGAACGATAATTGCTATACTTATTACTCTTATTATTATCAATCTAACTCATATTATTAGCCGAATTATGCTTATATGATCGATAGAACGACAATTACTATACTCATTACTCTTATTATTATCAATCTAACTCATCTTATTAGCCATATTATGCTTATATGATCGACAGAACGACAATTACTATTCTTATTACACTCCCTGTTATCAATCTAACTCATATTATTAACCATGTTATGCTTATATGATCGGTAGAACGATAATTACTATACTTATTACTTTTATTATTATCAATCTAACTCATATTATTAGCCAAATTATGCTTATATGATAGATAGAACGACAATTACTATACTTATTACTCTTATTATTATCAATCTAACTCATATTATTAGCCATATTATGCTTATATGATCGACAGAACGACAATTACTATACTTATTACACTCACTATTATCAATCTAACTCATATTATTAGCCATATTATGCTCATATGATCGATAGAACGACAATTACTATACCTATTACACTCACTATTATCAATCTAACTCATATTATTAACCATATTATGCAGATATGATCGATAGAACGACAATTACTATACTGATTACTCTTATTATTATCAATCTAACTCATATTATTTGCCATATTATGCTTAAATGATCGATAGAACGACAATTACTATACGTATTACTCTTATTATTATCAATCTAACTCATATTATTACCCATATTATGCTTATATGATCGACAGAACGACATTTACTACACTTATTACACTCACTATTATCAATCTAACTCATATTATTAACCATATTATGCAGATATGATCGATAGAACGACAATTACTATACTCATCCCTCTTATTATTATCAATCTAACTCATATTATTAGCCATATTATGCTTATATGATCGACAGAACGACAATTACTATTCTTATTACACGCCCTGTAATCAATCTAACTCATATTATTAACCATATTATGCTTATATGATCGGTAGAACGATAATTACTATACGTATTACTCTTATTATTATCAATCTAACTCATATTATTAGCCATATTATGCTTATATGATCAACAGAACGACAATTACTACACTTATTACACTCACTATTATCAATCTAACTCATATTATTAACCATATTATGCAGATATGATCGATAGAACGACAATTACTATACTTATTACTCTTATTATTATCAATCTAACTCACATTATTATCCATATTATGCAGATATGATCGATAGAACGACAATTACTATACTCATTACTCTTATTATTATCAATCTAACTCATATTATTAGCCATATTATGCTTATATGATCGACAGAACGACAATTACTATTCTTATTACACTCCCTGTTATCAATCTACCTCATATTATTAACCATGTTATGCTTATATGATCGGTAGAACGATAATTACTATACTTATTAGTCTTATTATTATCAATCTAACTCATATTATTAGCCATATTATGCTTATATGATCGATAGAACTACATTTACTATACTCATTACTCTTATTATTATCAATCTAACTCATATTATTAGCCATATTATGCTTATGTGGTCGATAGAACGACAATTACTATACTGATTGCTCTTATTATTATCAATCTAACTCATATTATTAGCCATATTATGCTTATATGATCGACAGAACGACAATTACTACACTTATTACACTCACTATTATCAATCGAACTCATATTATTAACCATATTATGCAGATATGATCGATAGAATGACAATTACTATACTTATTACTCTTATTATTATCAATCTAACTCATATTATTATCCATATTATGCAGATATGATCGATAGAACGACAATTACTATACTCGTTACTCTCATTATTATCAATCTAACTCATATTATTAGCCATATTATGCTTATATGATCGACAGGACGACAATTACTATACTTATTACTCTTATTATTATCAATCTAACTCATATTATTAGCCATATTATGCTCATATGAGCGACAGAACCACAATTACTATACTTCTTACACTCACTATTATCAATCTAACTCATATTATTAACCATATTATGCAGATATGATCGATAGAACGACAATTACTATACTCATTACTCTTATTATTATCAATCTAACTCATCTTATTAGCCATATTATGCTTATATGATCGACAGAACGACAATTACTATTCTTATTACACTCCCTGTTATCAATCTAACTCATATTATTAACCATATTATGCTTATATGATCGATAGAACGACAATTACTATACTTATTACTCTTATTATTATAAATGTAACTCATATTATTAGCCATATAATGCTTATATGATCGATAGAACGACAATTACTATACTTATTACTCTTATTATTATCAATCTAACTCATATTATTAGCCATATTATGCTTATATGATCGACAGAACGACAATTACTATTCTTATTACACTCCCTGTTATCAATCTAACTCATATTATTAACCATGTTATGCTTATATGATCGGTAGAACGATAATTACTATACTTATTAGTCTTATTATTATCAATCTAACTCATATTATTAGCCATATTATGCTTATATGATCGATAGAACTACATTTACTATACTCATTACTCTTATTATTATCAATCTAACTTATATTATTAGCCATATTATGCTTATATAATCGACAGAACGACAATTACTATACGTATTACTCTTATTATTATCAATCTAACTCATATTATTAGCCATATTATGCTTATATGATCGACAGAACGACATTTACTACACTTATTACACTCACTATTATCAATCTAACTCATATTATTAACCATATTATGCAGATATGATCGATAGAACGACAATTACTATACTCATCACTCTTATTATTATCAATCTAACTCATATTATTAGCCATATTATGCTTATATGATCGACAGAACGACAATTACTATTCTTATTACACGCCGTGTTATCAATCTAACTCATATTATTAACCATATTATGCTTATATGATCGGTAGAACGATAATTACTATACGTATTACTCTTATTATTATCAATCTAACTCATATTATTAGCCATATTATGCTTATATGATCGACAGAACGACAATTACTACACTTATTACACTCACTATTATCAATCTAACTCATATTATTAACCATATTATGCAGATATGATCGATAGAACGACAATTACTATACTTATTACTCTTATTATTATCAATCTAACTCACATTATTATCCATATTATGCAGATATGATCGATAGAACGACAATT
>NW_027474441.1:0-43122 GCF_050947335.1 Megachile rotundata
ACTATACTCATTACTCTTATTATTATCAATCTAACTCATATTATTAGCCATATTATGCTTATATGATCGATAGAACGACAATTACTATACTTATTACACTCACTGTTATCAATCCAACTCATATTATTAACCATATTATGCAGATATGATCGATAGTACGACAATTACTATACTCATTACTCTTATTGTTATCAATCTAACTCATATTATTAACCATGTTATGCTTATATGATCGATAGAACGACAATTACTGTACTTATTACACTCACTATTATCAATCTAACTCATATTATTAGCCACATTATGCTTATATGATCGATAGCACGACAATTACTATACTCATTACACTTATTGTTATCAATCTAACTCATATTATTAGCCATATTATACTTATATGATGGATATAACGACAATTACTATACTTATTACACTCACTATTATCAATCTAAATCATATTATTAGCCATATTATGCTTATATGATCGATAGAACGACAATTACTATACTAATTACTCTTATTATTATCAATCTAACTCATATTATTAGCCACATTATGCTTATATGATCGATAGAACGACAATAATTCTACTTATTACACTTACTATTATCAATCTAACTCTTATTATTAACCATATTATGCAGATATGATCGATAGAACGACAATTACTATACTTATTACTCTTATTATTATCAATCTAACTCATATTATTAACCATATTATGCTTATATGATCGATAGTACGACAATTACTATACTCATTACTCTTATTATTATCAATCTAACTCATATTATTAGCCATATTATGCTTATATGATCGATAGAACGACAATTACTATACTTATTACACTCACTGTTATCAATCCAACTCATATTATTAACCATATTATGCAGATATGATCGATAGTACGACAATTACTATACTCATTACTCTTATTGTTATCAATCTAACTCATATTATTAACCATGTTATGCTTATATGATCGATAGAACGACAATTACTGTACTTATTACACTCACTATTATCAATCTAACTCATATTATTAGCCACATTATGCTTATATGATCGATAGCACGACAATTACTATACTCATTACACTTATTGTTATCAATCTAACTCATATTATTAGCCATATTATACTTATATGATGGATATAACGACAATTACTATACTTATTACACTCACTATTATCAATCTAAATCATATTATTAGCCATATTATGCTTATATGATCGATAGAACGACAATTACTATACTAATTACTCTTATTATTATCAATCTAACTCATATTATTAGCCACATTATGCTTATATGATCGATAGAACGATAATCACTATACTCATTACTCTTATTATTATCAATCCAACTCATATTATTAGCCATATTATGGTTATATGACCGACAGAACGACTATTACTATACTCATTACTCATATTATTATCAATCTAACTCATATTATTAGCCATATTATGCTTATATGATCGATAGCACGACAATTACTATACTCATTACACTTATTATTATCAATCTAACTCATATTATTAGCCATATTATGCTTATATGATGGATATAACGACAATTACTATACTTATTACACTCACTATTATCAATCCAACTCATATTATTAACCATATTATGCTTATATGATCGATAGAACGACAATTACTATACTCATTACTCATATAGTTATCAATCTAACTCATATTATTAGCCAGATTATGCTTATATGATCGATAGCACGACAATTTCTATACTCCTTACACTTATTGTTATCAATCTAACTCATATTATTAGCCATATTATGCTTATACGATGGATATAACGACAATTACTATACTTATTACACGCACTATTATCAATCCAACTCATATTATTAGCCACATTATGCTTATATGATCGATAGAACGACAATTACTATACTGATTACTCTTATTATTATCAATCTAACTCATATTATTAGCCATATTATGGTTATATGACCGACAGAACGACAATTGCTATACTTATTACTCTTATTATTAGCCATATTATGCTTATATGATCGATAGAACGACAATTACTATACTCATTACTCATATTATTATCAATCTAACTCATATTATTAGCCACATTATGCTTATATGATCGATAGAACGACAATTACTATACTCATTACTCTTATTATTATCAATCTAACTCATATTATTAGCTATATTATGGTGATATGACCGACAGAACGTCAATTACTATACTTATTACTCTTGTTATTATCAATCTAACTCATATTATTAGCCATATTATGCCTATATGATCGAAAGTACGACAATTACTGTACTCATTACTCTTATTATTATCAATCTAACTCATATTATTAGCCATATTATGCTTATATGATCGATAGAACGACAATTACTATAATTATTACACTCACTATTATCAATCTAACTCATATTATTAGCCATATTATGCTTATATGATCGATAGAACGACAATTACTATACTCATTACTCATATAGTTATCAATCTAACTCATATTATTAGCCAGATTATGCTTATATGATGGATATAACGACAATTACTATACTTATTACACTCACTATTTTCAATCCAACTCATATTATTAACCATATTATGCAGATATGATCGATGGAACGACAATTACTATACTCATTACTCTTATTATTATCAATCTAACTCATATTATTAGCCATATTATGGTTATATGACCGACAGAACGACAATTACTATACTTATTACTCTTGTTATTATCAATCTAACTCATATTATTAGCCATATTATGCTTATATGATCGATAGCACGACAATTACTGTACTCATTACACTTATTATTATCAATCTAACTCATATTATTAGCCATATTATGCTTATATGATCGATAACACGACAATTACTGTACTCATTACACTTATTATTATCAATCTAACTCATATTATTAGCCATATTATGCTTATATGATCGATAAAAAGACAATTACTATACTCATTACTCTTATCATAATCAATCTAACTCATATTATTAGCCACATTATGCTTATATGATCGATAGAACGACAATTACTATACTAATTACTCTTATTATTATCAATCTAACTCATATTATTAGCCACATTATGCTTATATGATCGATAGAACGATAATCACTATATTCATTACTCTTATTATTATCAATCCAACTCATATTATTAGCCATATTATGCTTATATGATCGATAGAACGACAATTACTATACTCATTACCCTTATTATTATCAATCTGACTCATATTATTAGCCATATTATGCTTATATGATCGATAGAACGACAATAATTCTACTTATTACACTTACTATTATCAATCTAACTCTTATTATTAACCATATTATGCAGATATGATCGATAGAACGACAATTACTATACTTATTACTCTTATTATTATCAATCTAACTCATATTATTAGCCATATTATGCTTATATGATCGATAGAACGACAATTACTATACTCATTACTCATATTATTATCAATCTAACTCATATTATTAGCCATATTATGCTTATATGATCGATAGCACGACAATTACTATACTCATTACACTTATTGTTATCAATCCAACTCATATTATTAACCATATTATGCAGATATGATCGATGGAACGACAATTACAATACTCATTACTCTTATCATATTCAATCTAACTCATATTATTAGCCATATTATGCTTATATGATCGATAGAACGACAATTACTATACTCATTACTCATATTATTATCAATCTAACTCATATTATTAGCCACATTATGCTTATATGATCGATAGAACGACAATTACTATACTCATTACTCTTATTATTATCAATCTAACTCATATTATTAGCTATATTATGGTTATATGACCGACAGAACGACAATTACTATACTTATTACTCTTGTTATTATCAATCTAACTCATATTATCAGCCATATTATGCTTATATGATCGATATAACGACAATTACTATACTTATTACACTCACTATTATCAATCTAAATCATATTATTAGCCATATTATGATTATATGATCGATAGAACGACAATTACTATACTAATTACTCTTATTATTATCAATCTAACTCATATTATTAGCCACATTATGCTTATATGATCGATAGAACGATAATCACTATATTCATTACTCTTATTATTATCAATCCAACTCATATTATTAGCCACATTGTGCTTATATGATCGATAGAACGACAATTACTATACTCATTACCCTTATTATTATCAATCTGACTCATATTATTAGCCATATTATGCTTATATGATCGATAGAACGACAATAATTCTACTTATTACACTTACTATTATCAATCTAACTCTTATTATTAACCATATTATGCAGATATGATCGATAGAACGACAATTACTATACTTATTACTCTTATTATTATCAATCTAACTCATATTATTAACCATATTATGCTTATATGATCGATAGTACGACAATTACTATACTCATTACTCTTATTATTATCAATCTAACTCATATTATTAGCCATATTATGCTTATATGATCGATAGAACGACAATTACTATACTTATTACACTCACTGTTATCAATCCAACTCATATTATTAACCATATTATGCAGATATGATCGATAGTACGACAATTACTATACTCATTACTCTTATTGTTATCAATCTAACTCATATTATTAACCATGTTATGCTTATATGATCGATAGAACGACAATTACTGTACTTATTACACTCACTATTATCAATCTAACTCATATTATTAGCCACATTATGCTTATATGATCGATAGCACGACAATTACTATACTCATTACACTTATTGTTATCAATCTAACTCATATTATTAGCCATATTATACTTATATGATGGATATAACGACAATTACTATACTTATTACACTCACTATTATCAATCTAAATCATATTATTAGCCATATTATGCTTATATGATCGATAGAACGACAATTACTATACTAATTACTCTTATTATTATCAATCTAACTCATATTATTAGCCACATTATGCTTATATGATCGATAGAACGATAATCACTATACTCATTACTCTTATTATTATCAATCCAACTCATATTATTAGCCATATTATGGTTATATGACCGACAGAACGACTATTACTATACTCATTACTCATATTATTATCAATCTAACTCATATTATTAGCCATATTATGCTTATATGATCGATAGCACGACAATTACTATACTCATTACACTTATTATTATCAATCTAACTCATATTATTAGCCATATTATGCTTATATGATGGATATAACGACAATTACTATACTTATTACACTCACTATTATCAATCCAACTCATATTATTAACCATATTATGCTTATATGATCGATAGAACGACAATTACTATACTCATTACTCATATAGTTATTAATCTAACTCATATTATTAGCCAGATTATGCTTATATGATCGATAGCACGACAATTTCTATACTCCTTACACTTATTGTTATCAATCTAACTCATATTATTAGCCATATTATGCTTATACGATGGATATAACGACAATTACTATACTTATTACACGCACTATTATCAATCCAACTCATATTATTAGCCACATTATGCTTATATGATCGATAGAACGACAATTACTATACTGATTACTCTTATTATTATCAATCTAACTCATATTATTAGCCATATTATGGTTATATGACCGACAGAACGACAATTGCTATACTTATTACTCTTATTATTAGCCATATTATGCTTATATGATCGATAGAACGACAATTACTATACTCATTACTCATATTATTATCAATCTAACTCATATTATTAGCCACATTATGCTTATATGATCGATAGAACGACAATTACTATACTCATTACTCTTATTATTATCAATCTAACTCATATTATTAGCTATATTATGGTGATATGACCGACAGAACGTCAATTACTATACTTATTACTCTTGTTATTATCAATCTAACTCATATTATTAGCCATATTATGCCTATATGATCGAAAGTACGACAATTACTGTACTCATTACTCTTATTATTATCAATCTAACTCATATTATTAGCCATATTATGCTTATATGATCGATAGAACGACAATTACTATAATTATTACACTCACTATTATCAATCTAACTCATATTATTAGCCATATTATGCTTATATGATCGATAGAACGACAATTACTATACTCATTACTCATATAGTTATCAATCTAACTCATATTATTAGCCAGATTATGCTTATATGATGGATATAACGACAATTACTATACTTATTACACTCACTATTTTCAATCCAACTCATATTATTAACCATATTATGCAGATATGATCGATGGAACGACAATTACTATACTCATTACTCTTATTATTATCAATCTAACTCATATTATTAGCCATATTATGGTTATATGACCGACAGAACGACAATTACTATACTTATTACTCTTGTTATTATCAATCTAACTCATATTATTAGCCATATTATGCTTATATGATCGATAGCACGACAATTACTGTACTCATTACACTTATTATTATCAATCTAACTCATATTATTAGCCATATTATGCTTATATGATCGATAACACGACAATTACTGTACTCATTACACTTATTATTATCAATCTAACTCATATTATTAGCCATATTATACTTATATGATCGATAAAAAGACAATTACTATACTCATTACTCTTATCATAATCAATCTAACTCATATTATTAGCCACATTATGCTTATATGATCGATAGAACGACAATTACTATACTGATTACTCTTATTATTATCAATCTAACTCATATTATTAGCCATATTATGGTTATATGACCGACAGAACGGCAATTGCTATACTTATTACTCTTATTATTGTCAATCTAACTCATATTATTAGCCATATTATGCTTATATGATCGATAGAACGAC
The DNA here is from genome assembly GCF_050947335.1 of Megachile rotundata. Lineage (NCBI taxonomy): Eukaryota > Metazoa > Arthropoda > Insecta > Hymenoptera > Megachilidae > Megachile > Megachile rotundata. The sequence continues at coordinate 6,927 of NW_027474441.1, forward strand.
AATTACTATACTCATTACTCATATTATTATCAATCTAACTCATATTATTAGCCACATTATGCTTATATGATCGATAGAACGACAATTACTATACTCATTACTCTTATTATTATCAATCTAACTCATATTATTAGCTATATTATGGTTATATGACCGACAGAACGACAATTACTATACTTATTACTCTTGTTATTATCAATCTAACTCATATTATTAGCCATATTATGCCTATATGATCGAAAGTACGACAATTACTATATTCATTACTCTTATTATTATCAATCTAACTCATATTATTTGCCATATTATGCTTATATGATCGATAGAACGACAATTACTATACTGATTACACTCACTGTTATCAATCCAACTCATATTATTAACCATATTATGCAGATATGATCGATGGAACGACAATTACAATACTCATTACTCTTATCATATTCAATCTAACTCATATTATTAGCCATATTATGCTTATATGATCGATAGAACGACAATTACTATACTCATTACTCATATTATTATCAATCTAACTCATATTATTAGCCACATTATGCTTATATGATCGATAGAACGACAATTACTATACTCATTACTCTTATTATTATCAATCTAACTCATATTATTAGCCATATTATGATTATATGATCGATAGAACGACAATTACTATACTAATTACTCTTATTATTATCAATCTAACTCATATTATTAGCCACATTATGCTTATATGATCGATAGAACGATAATCACTATATTCATTACTCTTATTATTATCAATCCAACTCATATTATTAGCCACATTATGCTTATATGATCGATAGAACGACAATTACTATACTCATTACCCTTATTATTATCAATCTGACTCATATTATTAGCCATATTATGCTTATATGATCGATAGAACGACAATAATTCTACTTATTACACTTACTATTATCAATCTAACTCTTATTATTAACCATATTATGCAGATATGATCGATAGAACGACAATTACTATACTTATTACTCTTATTATTATCAATCTAACTCATATTATTAACCATATTATGCTTATATGATCGATAGTACGACAATTACTATACTCATTACTCTTATTATTATCAATCTAACTCATATTATTAGCCATATTATGCTTATATGATCGATAGAACGACAATTACTATACTTATTACACTCACTGTTATCAATCCAACTCATATTATTAACCATATTATGCAGATATGATCGATAGTACGACAATTACTATACTCATTACTCTTATTGTTATCAATCTAACTCATATTATTAACCATGTTATGCTTATATGATCGATAGAACGACAATTACTGTACTTATTACACTCACTATTATCAATCTAACTCATATTATTAGCCACATTATGCTTATATGATCGATAGCACGACAATTACTATACTCATTACACTTATTGTTATCAATCTAACTCATATTATTAGCCATATTATACTTATATGATGGATATAACGACAATTACTATACTTATTACACTCACTATTATCAATCTAAATCATATTATTAGCCATATTATGCTTATATGATCGATAGAACGACAATTACTGTACTAATTACTCTTATTATTATCAATCTAACTCATATTATTAGCCACATTATGCTTATATGATCGATAGAACGATAATCACTATACTCATTACTCTTATTATTATCAATCCAACTCATATTATTAGCCATATTATGGTTATATGACCGACAGAACGACTATTACTATACTCATTACTCATATTATTATCAATCTAACTCATATTATTAGCCATATTATGCTTATATGATCGATAGCACGACAATTACTATACTCATTACACTTATTATTATCAATCTAACTCATATTATTAGCCATATTATGCTTATATGATGGATATAACGACAATTACTATACTTATTACACTCACTATTATCAATCCAACTCATATTATTAACCATATTATGCTTATATGATCGATAGAACGACAATTACTATACTCATTACTCATATAGTTATCAATCTAACTCATATTATTAGCCAGATTATGCTTATATGATCGATAGCACGACAATTTCTATACTCCTTACACTTATTGTTATCAATCTAACTCATATTATTAGCCATATTATGCTTATACGATGGATATAACGACAATTACTATACTTATTACACGCACTATTATCAATCCAACTCATATTATTAGCCACATTATGCTTATATGATCGATAGAACGACAATTACTATACTGATTACTCTTATTATTATCAATCTAACTCATATTATTAGCCATATTATGGTTATATGACCGACAGAACGACAATTGCTATACTTATTACTCTTATTATTAGCCATATTATGCTTATATGATCGATAGAACGACAATTACTATACTCATTACTCATATTATTATCAATCTAACTCATATTATTAGCCACATTATGCTTATATGATCGATAGAACGACAATTACTATACTCATTACTCTTATTATTATCAATCTAACTCATATTATTAGCTATATTATGGTGATATGACCGACAGAACGTCAATTACTATACTTATTACTCTTGTTATTATCAATCTAACTCATATTATTAGCCATATTATGCCTATATGATCGAAAGTACGACAATTACTGTACTCATTACTCTTATTATTATCAATCTAACTCATATTATTAGCCATATTATGCTTATATGATCGATAGAACGACAATTACTATAATTATTACACTCACTATTATCAATCTAACTCATATTATTAGCCATATTATGCTTATATGATCGATAGAACGACAATTACTATACTCATTACTCATATAGTTATCAATCTAACTCATATTATTAGCCAGATTATGCTTATATGATGGATATAACGACAATTACTATACTTATTGCACTCACTATTATCAATCCAACTCATATTATTAACCATATTATGCAGATATGATCGATGGAACGACAATTACTATACTCATTACTCTTATTATTATCAATCTAACTCATATTATTAGCCATATTATGGTTATATGACCGACAGAACGACAATTACTATACTTATTACTCTTGTTATTATCAATCTAACTCATATTATTAGCCATATTATGCTTATATGATCGATAGCACGACAATTACTGTACTCATTACACTTATTATTATCAATCTAACTCATATTATTAGCCATATTATGCTTATATGATCGATAACACGACAATTACTGTACTCATTACACTTATTATTATCAATCTAACTCATATTATTAGCCATATTATGCTTATATGATCGATAAAAAGACAATTACTATACTCATTACTCTTATCATAATCAATCTAACTCATATTATTAGCCACATTATGCTTATATGATCGATAGAACGACAATTACTATACTGATTACTCTTATTATTATCAATCTAACTCATATTATTAGCCATATTATGGTTATATGACCGACAGAACGGCAATTGCTATACTTATTACTCTTATTATTGTCAATCTAACTCATATTATTAGCCATATTATGCTTATATGATCGATAGAACGACAATTACTATACTCATTACTCATATTATTATCAATCTAACTCATATTATTAGCCACATTATGCTTATATGATCGACAGAACGACAATTACTATACTCATTACTCTTATTACTATCAATCTAACTCATATTATTAGCTATATTATGGTTATATGACCGACAGAACGACAATTACTATACTTATTACTCTTGTTATTATCAATCTAACTCATATTATTAGCCATATTATGCCTATATGATCGAAAGTACGACAATTACTATATTCATTACTCTTATTATTATCAATCTAACTCATATTATTTGCCATATTATGCTTATATGATCGATAGAACGACAATTACTATACTGATTACACTCACTGTTATCAATCCAACTCATATTATTAACCATATTATGCAGATATGATCGATGGAACGACAATTACAATACTCATTACTCTTATCATATTCAATCTAACTCATATTATTAGCCATATTATGCTTATATGATCGATAGAACGACAATTACTATACTCATTACTCATATTATTATCAATCTAACTCATATTATTAGCCACATTATGCTTATATGATCGATAGAACGACAATTACTATACTCATTACTCTTATTATTATCAATCTAACTCATATTATTAGCTATATTATGGTTATATGACCGACAGAACGACAATTACTATACTTATTACTCTTGTTATTATCAATCTAACTGATATTATCAGCCGTATTATGCTTATATGATCGATATAACGACAATTACTATACTTATTACACTCACTATTATCAATCTAAATCATATTATTAGCCATATTATGCTTATATGATCGATAGAACGACAATTACTATACTAATTACTCTTATTATTATCAATCTAACTCATATTATTAGCCACATTATGCTTATATGATCGATAGAACGATAATCACTATATTCATTACTCTTATTATTATCAATCCAACTCATATTATTAGCCATATTATGCTTATATGATCGATAGAACGACAATTACTATACTCATTACCCTTATTATTATCAATCTGACTCATATTATTAGCCATATTATGCTTATATGATCGATAGAACGACAATAATTCTACTTATTACACTTACTATTATCAATCTAACTCTTATTATTAATCATATTATGCAGATATGATCGATAGAACGACAATTACTATACTTATTACTCTTATTATTATCAATCTAACTCATATTATTAGCCATATTATGCTTATATGATCGATAGAACGACAATTACTATACTCATTACTCATATTATTATCAATCTAACTCATATTATTAGCCATATTATGCTTATATGATCGATAGCACGACAATTACTATACTCATTACACTTATTGTTATCAATCCAACTCATATTATTAACCATATTATGCAGATATGATCGATGGAACGACAATTACAATACTCATTACTCTTATCATATTCAATCTAACTCATATTATTAGCCATATTATGCTTATATGATCGATAGAACGACAATTACTATACTCATTACTCATATTATTATCAATCTAACTCATATTATTAGCCACATTATGCTTATATGATCGATAAAACGACAATTACTATACTCATTACTCTTATTATTATCAATCTAACTCATATTATTAGCTATATTATGGTTATATGACCGACAGAACGACAATTACTATACTTATTACTCTTGTTATTATCAATCTAACTCATATTATCAGCCATATTATGCTTATATGATCGATATAACGACAATTACTATACTTATAACACTCACTATTATCAATCTAAATCATATTATTAGCCATATTATGCTTATATGATCGATAGAACGACAATTACTATACTAATTACTCTTATTATTATCAATCTAACTCATATTATTAGCCACATTATGCTTATATGATCGATAGAACGATAATCACTATATTCATTACTCTTATTATTATCAATCCAACTCATATTATTAGCCACATTATGCTTATATGATCGATAGAACGACAATTACTATACTCATTACCCTTATTATTATCAATCTGACTCATATTATTAGCCATATTATGCTTATATGATCGATAGAACGACAATAATTCTACTTATTACACTGACTATTATCAATCTAACTCTTATTATTAACCATATTATGCAGATATGATCGATAGAACGACAATTACTATACTTATTACTCTTATTATTATCAATCTAACTCATATTATTAGCCATATTATGCTTATATGATCGATAGTACGACAATTACTATACTCATTACTCTTATTATTATCAATCTAACTCATATTATTAGCCATATTATGCTTATATGATCGATAGAACGACAATTACTATACTTATTACACTCACTGTTATCAATCCAACTCATATTATTAACCATATTATGCAGATATGATCGATAGTACGACAATTACTATACTCATTACTCTTATTGTTATCAATCTAACTCATATTATTAACCATGTTATGCTTATATGATCGATAGAACGACAATTACTGTACTTATTACACTCACTATTATCAATCTAACTCATATTATTAGCCACATTATGCTTATATGATCGATAGCACGACAATTACTATACTCATTACACTTATTGTTATCAATCTAACTCATATTATTAGCCATATTATACTTATATGATGGATATAACGACAATTACTATACTTATTACACTCACTATTATCAATCTAAATCATATTATTAGCCATATTATGCTTATATGATCGATAGAACGACAATTACTATACTAATTACTCTTATTATTATCAATCTAACTCATATTATTAGCCACATTATGCTTATATGATCGATAGAACGATAATCACTATACTCATTACTCTTATTATTATCAATCCAACTCATATTATTAGCCATATTATGCTTATATGATCGATAGAACGACAATTACTATACTCATTACTCATATAGTTATCAATCTAACTCATATTATTAGCCAGATTATGCTTATATGATCGATAGCACGACAATTACTATACTCATTACACTTATTATTATCAATCTAACTCATATTATTAGCCATATTATGCTTATATGATGGATATAACGACAATTACTATACTTATTACACTCACTATTATCAATCCAACTCATATTATTAACCATATTATGCAGATATGATCGATGGAACGACAATTACTATACTCATTACTCTTATCATAATCAATCTAACTCATATTATTAGCCACATTATGCTTATATGATCGATAGAACGACAATTACTATACTGATTACTCTTATTATTATCAATCTAACTCATATTATTAGCCATATTATGGTTATATGACCGACAGAACGACAATTGCTATACTTATTACTCTTATTATTAGCCATATTATGCTTATATGATCGATAGAACGACAATTACTATACTCATTACTCATATTATTATCAATCTAACTCATATTATTAGCCACATTATGCTTATATGATCGATAGAACGACAATTACTATACTCATTACTCTTATTATTATCAATCTAACTCATATTATTAGCTATATTATGGTTATATGACCGACAGAACGACAATTACTATACTTATTACTCTTGTTATTATCAATCTAACTCATATTATTAGCCATATTATGCCTATATGATCGAAAGTACGACAATTACTATACTCATTACTCTTATTATTATCAATCTAACTCATATTATTAGCCATATTATGCTTATATGATCGATAGAACGACAATTACTATACTGATTACACTCACTGTTATCAATCCAACTCATATTATTAACCATATTATGCAGATATGATCGATGGAACGACAATTACAATACTCATTACTCTTATCATATTCAATCTAACTCATATTATTAGCCATATTATGCTTATATGATCGATAGAACGACAATTACTATACTCATTACTCATATTATTATCAATCTAACTCATATTATTAGCCACATTATGCTTATATGATCGACAGAACGACAATTACTATACTCATTACTCTTATTATTATCAATCTAACTCATATTATAAGCTATATTATGGTTATATGACCGACAGAACGACAATTACTATACTTATTACTCTTGTTATTATCAATCTAACTCATATTATCAGCCATATTATGCTTATATGATCGATATAACGACAATTACTATACTTATTACACTCACTATTATCAATCTAAATCATATTATTAGCCATATTATGCTTATATGATCGATAGAACGACAATTACTATACTCATTACTCATATTATTATCAATCTAACTCATATTATTAGCCACATTATGCTTATATGATCGATAGAACGACAATTACTATACTCATTACTCTTATTATTATCAATCTAACTCATATTATTAGCTATATTATGGTTATATGACCGACAGAACGGACAATTACTATACTTATTACTCTTGTTATTATCAATCTAACTCATATTATTAGCCATATTATGCCTATATGATCGAAAGTACGACAATTACTGTACTCATTACTCTTATTATTATCAATCTAACTCATATTATTAGCCATATTATGCTTATATGATGGATTATAACGACAATTACTATACTTATTACACTCACTATTATCAATCCAACTCATAATATTAACCATATTATGCAGATATGATCGATGGAACGACAATTACTATACTCATTACTCTATCATAATCAATCTAACTCATATTATAGCCACATTATGCTTATATGATCGATAGAACGACAATTACAATACTGATTACTCTTATTATTATCAATCTAACTCATATTATTAGCTATATTATGGTGATATGACCGACAGAACGACAATTACTATACTTATTACTCTTGTTATTATCAATCTAACTCATATTATTAGCCATATTATGCCTATATGATCGAAAGTACGACAATTACTGTACTCATTACTCTTATTATTATCAATCTAACTCATATTACTAGCCATATTATGCTTATATGATCGATAGAACGACAATTACTATAATTTTTACACTCACTATTATCAATCTAACTCATATTATTAGCCATATTATGCTTATATGATCGATAGAACGACAATTACTATACTCATTACTCATATAGTTATCAATCTAACTCATATTATTAGCCAGATTATGCTTATATGATCGATAGCACGACAATTTCTATACTCCTTACACTTATTGTTATCAATCTAACTCATATTATTAGCCATATTATGCTTATACGATGGATATAACGACAATTACTATACTTATTACACTCACTATTATCAATCCAACTCATATTATTAACCATATTATGCAGATATGATCGATGGAACGACAATTACTATACTCATTACTCTTATCATATTCAATCTAACTCATATTATTAGCCATATTATGCTTATATGATCGATAGAACGACAATTACTATACTCATTACTTATATTATTATCAATCTAACTCATATTATTAGCCACATTATGCTTATATGATCGATAGAACGACAATTACTATACTCATTACTCTTATTATTATCAATCTAACTCATATTATTAGCTATATTATGGTTATATGACCGACAGAACGACAATTACTATACTTATTACTCTTGTTATTATCAATCTAACTCATATTATCAGCCATATTATGCTTATATGATCGATATAACGACAATTACTATACTTATTACACTCACTATTATCAATCTAAATCATATTATTAGCCATATTATGCTTATATGATCGATAGAACGACAATTACTATACTAATTACTCTTATTATTATCAATCTAACTCATATTATTAGCCACATTATGCTTATATGATCGATAGAACGATAATCACTATACTCATTACTCTTATTATTATCAATCCAACTCATATTATTAGCCATATTATGGTTATATGACCGACAGAACGACTATTACTATACTCATTACTCATATTATTATCAATCTAACTCATATTATTAGCCATATTATGCTTATATGATCGATAGCACGACAATTACTATACTCATTACACTTATTATTATCAATCTAACTCATATTATTAGCCATATTATGCTTATATGATGGATATAACGACAATTACTATACTTATTACACTCACTATTATCAATCCAACTCATATTATTAACCATATTATGCAGATATGATCGATGGAACGACAATTACTATACTCATTACTCTTATCATAATCAATCTAACTCATATTATTAGCCACATTATGCTTATATGATCGATAGAACGACAATTACTATACTGATTACTCTTATTATTATCAATCTAACTCATATTATTAGCCATATTATGGTTATATGACCGACAGAACGACAATTACTATACTTATTACTCTTGTTATTATCAATCTAACTCATATTATTAGCCATATTATGCCTATATGATCGAAAGTACGACAATTACTGTACTCATTACTCTTATTATTATCAATCTAACTCATATTATTAGCCATATTATGCTTATATGATCAATAGAACGACAATTACTATAATTATTACACTCACTATTATCAATCTAACTCATATTATTAGCCATATTATGCTTATATGATCGATAGAACGACAATTACTATACTCATTACTCATATAGTTATCAATCTAACTCATATTATTAGCCAGATTATGCTTATATGATCGATAGAACGACAATTACTATACTCATTACTCATATTATTATCAATCTAACTTATATTATTAGCCACATTATGCTTATATGATCGATAGAACGACAATTACTATACTCATTACTCTTATTATTATCAATCTAACTCATATTATTAGCTATATTATGGTTATATGACCGACAGAACGACAATTACTATACTTATTACTCTTGTTATTATCAATCTAACTCATATTATCAGCCATATTATGCTTATATGATCGATATAACGACAATTACTATACTTATTACACTCACTATTATCAATCTAAATCATATTATTAGCCATATTATGCTTATATGATCGATAGAACGACAATTACTATACTAATTACTCTTATTATTATCAATCTAACTCATATTATTAGCCACATTATGCTTATATGATCGATAGAACGATAATCACTATACTCATTACTCTTATTATTATCAATCCAACTCATATTATTAGCCATATTATGGTTATATGACCGACAGAACGACTATTACTATACTCATTACTCATATTATTATCAATCTAACTCGTATTATTAGCCATATTATGCTTATATGATCGATAGCACGACAATTACTATACTCATTACACTTATTATTATCAATCTAACTCATATTATTAGCCATATTATGCTTATATGATGGATATAACGACAATTACTATACTTATTACACTCACTATTATCAATCCAACTCATATTATTAACCATATTATGCAGATATGATCGATGGAACGACAATTACTATACTCATTACTCTTATCATAATCAATCTAACTCATATTATTAGCCACATTATGCTTATATGATCGATAGAACGACAATTACTATACTGATTACTCTTATTATTATCAATCTAACTCATATTATTAGCAATATTATGGTTATATGACCGACAGAACGACAATTGCTATACTTATTACTCTTATTATTAGCCATATTATGCTTATATGATCGATAGAACGACAATTACTATACTCATTACTCATATTATTATCAATCTAACTCATATTATTAGCCACATTATGCTTATATGATCGATAGAACGACAATTACTATACTCATTACTCTTATTATTATCAATCTAACTCATATTATTAGCTATATTATGGTGATATGACCGACAGAACGACAATTACTATACTTATTACTCTTGTTATTATCAATCTAACTCATATTATTAGCCATATTATGCCTATATGATCGAAAGTACGACAATTACTGTACTCATTACTCTTATTATTATCAATCTAACTCATATTATTAGCCATATTATGCTTATATGATCGATAGAACGACAATTACTATAATTATTACACTCACTATTATCAATCTAACTCATATTATTAGCCATATTATGCTTATATGATCGATAGAACGACAATTACTATACTCATTACTCATATAGTTATCAATCTAACTCATATTATTAGCCAGATTATGCTTATATGATCGATAGCACGACAATTTCTATACTCCTTACACTTATTGTTATCAATCTAACTCATATTATTAGCCATATTATGCTTATACGATGGATATAACGACAATTACTATACTTATTACACTCACTATTATCAATCCAACTCATATTATTAACCATATTATGCAGATATGATCGATGGAACGACAATTACTATACTCATTACTCTTATCATATTCAATCTAACTCATATTATTAGCCATATTATGCTTATATGATCGATAGAACGACAATTACTATACTAATTACTCTTATTATTATCAATCTAACTCATATTATTAGCCACATTATGCTTATATGATCGATAGAACGATAATTACTATACTCATTACTCTTATTATTATCAATCTAACTCATATTATTAGCCATATTATGGTTATATGACCGACAGAACGACAATTGCTATACTTATTACTCTTATTATTAGCCATATTATGCTTATATGATCGATAGAACGACAATTACTATACTCATTACTCATATTATTATCAATCTAACTCATATTATTAGCCACATTATGCTTATATGATCGATAGAACGACAATTACTATACTCATTACTCTTATTATTATCAATCTAACTCATATTATTAGCTATATTATGGTGATATGACCGACAGAACGTCAATTACTATACTTATTACTCTTGTTATTATCAATCTAACTCATATTATTAGCCATATTATGCCTATATGATCGAAAGTACGACAATTACTGTACTCATTACTCTTATTATTATCAATCTAACTCATATTATTAGCCATATTATGCTTATATGATCGATAGAACGACAATTACTATAATTATTACACTCACTATTATCAATCTAACTCATATTATTAGCCATATTATGCTTATATGATCGATAGAACGACAATTACTATACTCATTACTCATATAGTTATCAATCTAACTCATATTATTAGCCAGATTATGCTTATATGATGGATATAACGACAATTACTATACTTATTACACTCACTATTATCAATCCAACTCATATTATTAACCATATTATGCAGATATGATCGATGGAACGACAATTACTATACTCATTACTCTTATTATTATCAATCTAACTCATATTATTAGCCATATTATGGTTATATGACCGACAGAACGACAATTACTATACTTATTACTCTTGTTATTATCAATCTAACTCATATTATTAGCCATATTATGCTTATATGATCGATAGCACGACAATTACTGTACTCATTACACTTATTATTATCAATCTAACTCATATTATTAGCCATATTATGCTTATATGATCGATAACACGACAATTACTGTACTCATTACACTTATTATTATCAATCTAACTCATATTATTAGCCATATTATGCTTATATGATCGATAAAAAGACAATTACTATACTCATTACTCTTATCATAATCAATCTAACTCATATTATTAGCCACATTATGCTTATATGATCGATAGAACGACAATTACTATACTGATTACTCTTATTATTATCAATCTAACTCATATTATTAGCCATATTATGGTTATATGACCGACAGAACGGCAATTGCTATACTTATTACTCTTATTATTGTCAATCTAACTCATATTATTAGCCATATTATGCTTATATGATCGATAGAACGACAATTACTATACTCATTACTCATATTATTATCAATCTAACTCATATTATTAGCCACATTATGCTTATATGATCGATAGAACGACAATTACTATACTCATTACTCTTATTATTATCAATCTAACTCATATTATTAGCTATATTATGGTTATATGACCGACAGAACGACAATTACTATACTTATTACTCTTGTTATTATCAATCTAACTCATATTATTAGCCATATTATGCCTATATGATCGAAAGTACGACAATTACTATATTCATTACTCTTATTATTATCAATCTAACTCATATTATTTGCCATATTATGCTTATATGATCGATAGAACGACAATTACTATACTGATTACACTCACTGTTATCAATCCAACTCATATTATTAACCATATTATGCAGATATGATCGATGGAACGACAATTACAATACTCATTACTCTTATCATATTCAATCTAACTCATATTATTAGCCATATTATGCTTATATGATCGATAGAACGACAATTACTATACTCATTACTCATATTATTATCAATCTAACTCATATTATTAGCCACATTATGCTTATATGATCGATAGAACGACAATTACTATACTCATTACTCTTATTATTATCAATCTAACTCATATTATTAGCTATATTATGGTTATATGACCGACAGAACGACAATTACTATACTTATTACTCTTGTTATTATCAATCTAACTGATATTATCAGCCGTATTATGCTTATATGATCGATATAACGACAATTACTATACTTATTACACTCACTATTATCAATCTAAATCATATTATTAGCCATATTATGCTTATATGATCGATAGAACGACAATTACTATACTAATTACTCTTATTATTATCAATCTAACTCATATTATTAGCCACATTATGCTTATATGATCGATAGAACGATAATCACTATATTCATTACTCTTATTATTATCAATCCAACTCATATTATTAGCCATATTATGCTTATATGATCGATAGAACGACAATTACTATACTCATTACCCTTATTATTATCAATCTGACTCATATTATTAGCCATATTATGCTTATATGATCGATAGAACGACAATTACTATACTCATTACTCATATTATTATCAATCTAACTCATATTATTAGCCATATTATGCTTATATGATCGATAGCACGACAATTACTATACTCATTACACTTATTGTTATCAATCCAACTCATATTATTAACCATATTATGCAGATATGATCGATGGAACGACAATTACAATACTCATTACTCTTATCATATTCAATCTAACTCATATTATTAGCCATATTATGCTTATATGATCGATAGAACGACAATTACTATACTCATTACTCATATTATTATCAATCTAACTCATATTATTAGCCACATTATGCTTATATGATCGATAGAACGACAATTACTATACTCATTACTCTTATTATTATCAATCTAACTCATATTATTAGCTATATTATGGTTATATGACCGACAGAACGACAATTACTATACTTATTACTCTTGTTATTATCAATCTAACTCATATTATCAGCCATATTATGCTTATATGATCGATATAACGACAATTACTATACTTATAACACTCACTATTATCAATCTAAATCATATTATTAGCCATATTATGCTTATATGATCGATAGAACGACAATTACTATACTAATTACTCTTATTATTATCAATCTAACTCATATTATTAGCCACATTATGCTTATATGATCGATAGAACGATAATCACTATATTCATTACTCTTATTATTATCAATCCAACTCATATTATTAGCCACATTATGCTTATATGATCGATAGAACGACAATTACTATACTCATTACCCTTATTATTATCAATCTGACTCATATTATTAGCCATATTATGCTTATATGATCGATAGAACGACAATAATTCTACTTATTACACTGACTATTATCAATCTAACTCTTATTATTAACCATATTATGCAGATATGATCGATAGAACGACAATTACTATACTTATTACTCTTATTATTATCAATCTAACTCATATTATTAGCCATATTATGCTTATATGATCGATAGTACGACAATTACTATACTCATTACTCTTATTATTATCAATCTAACTCATATTATTAGCCATATTATGCTTATATGATCGATAGAACGACAATTACTATACTTATTACACTCACTGTTATCAATCCAACTCATATTATTAACCATATTATGCAGATATGATCGATAGTACGACAATTACTATACTCATTACTCTTATTGTTATCAATCTAACTCATATTATTAACCATGTTATGCTTATATGATCGATAGAACGACAATTACTGTACTTATTACACTCACTATTATCAATCTAACTCATATTATTAGCCACATTATGCTTATATGATCGATAGCACGACAATTACTATACTCATTACACTTATTGTTATCAATCTAACTCATATTATTAGCCATATTATACTTATATGATGGATATAACGACAATTACTATACTTATTACACTCACTATTATCAATCTAAATCATATTATTAGCCATATTATGCTTATATGATCGATAGAACGACAATTACTATACTAATTACTCTTATTATTATCAATCTAACTCATATTATTAGCCACATTATGCTTATATGATCGATAGAACGATAATCACTATACTCATTACTCTTATTATTATCAATCCAACTCATATTATTAGCCATATTATGCTTATATGATCGATAGAACGACAATTACTATACTCATTACTCATATAGTTATCAATCTAACTCATATTATTAGCCAGATTATGCTTATATGATCGATAGCACGACAATTACTATACTCATTACACTTATTATTATCAATCTAACTCATATTATTAGCCATATTATGCTTATATGATGGATATAACGACAATTACTATACTTATTACACTCACTATTATCAATCCAACTCATATTATTAACCATATTATGCAGATATGATCGATGGAACGACAATTACTATACTCATTACTCTTATCATAATCAATCTAACTCATACTATTAGCCACATTATGCTTATATGATCGATAGAACGACAATTACTATACTGATTACTCTTATTATTATCAATCTAACTCATATTATTAGCCATATTATGGTTATATGACCGACAGAACGACAATTGCTATACTTATTACTCTTATTATTAGCCATATTATGCTTATATGATCGATAGAACGACAATTACTATACTCATTACTCATATTATTATCAATCTAACTCATATTATTAGCCACATTATGCTTATATGATCGATAGAACGACAATTACTATACTCATTACTCTTATTATTATCAATCTAACTCATATTATTAGCTATATTATGGTTATATGACCGACAGAACGACAATTACTATACTTATTACTCTTGTTATTATCAATCTAACTCATATTATTAGCCATATTATGCCTATATGATCGAAAGTACGACAATTACTATACTCATTACTCTTATTATTATCAATCTAACTCATATTATTAGCCATATTATGCTTATATGATCGATAGAACGACAATTACTATACTGATTACACTCACTGTTATCAATCCAACTCATATTATTAACCATATTATGCAGATATGATCGATGGAACGACAATTACAATACTCATTACTCTTATCATATTCAATCTAACTCATATTATTAGCCATATTATGCTTATATGATCGATAGAACGACAATTACTATACTCATTACTCATATTATTATCAATCTAACTCATATTATTAGCCACATTATGCTTATATGATCGACAGAACGACAATTACTATACTCATTACTCTTATTATTATCAATCTAACTCATATTATAAGCTATATTATGGTTATATGACCGACAGAACGACAATTACTATACTTATTACTCTTGTTATTATCAATCTAACTCATATTATCAGCCATATTATGCTTATATGATCGATATAACGACAATTACTATACTTATTACACTCACTATTATCAATCTAAATCATATTATTAGCCATATTATGCTTATATGATCGATAGAACGACAATTACTATACTCATTACTCATATTATTATCAATCTAACTCATATTATTAGCCACATTATGCTTATATGATCGATAGAACGACAATTACTATACTCATTACTCTTATTATTATCAATCTAACTCATATTATTAGCTATATTATGGTTATATGACCGACAGAACGACAATTACTATACTTATTACTCTTGTTATTATCAATCTAACTCATATTATTAGCCATATTATGCCTATATGATCGAAAGTACGACAATTACTATACTCATTACTCTTATTATTATCAATCTAACTCATATTATTAGCCATATTATGCTTATATGATCGATAGAACGACAATTACTATACTGATTACACTCACTGTTATCAATCCAACTCATATTATTAACCATATTATGCAGATATGATCGATGGAACGACAATTACAATACTCATTACTCTTATCATATTCAATCTAACTCATATTATTAGCCAGATTATGCTTATATGATCGATAGAACGACAATTACTATACTCATTACTCATATTATTATCAATCTAACTTATATTATTAGCCACATTATGCTTATATGATCGATAGAACGACAATTACTATACTCATTACTCTTATTATTATCAATCTAACTCATATTATTAGCTATATTATGGTTATATGACCGACAGAACGACAATTACTATACTTATTACTCTTGTTATTATCAATCTAACTCATATTATCAGCCATATTATGCTTATATGATCGATATAACGACAATTACTATACTTATTACACTCACTATTATCAATCTAAATCATATTATTAGCCATATTATGCTTATATGATCGATAGAACGACAATTACTATACTAATTACTCTTATTATTATCAATCTAACTCATATTATTAGCCACATTATGCTTATATGATCGATAGAACGATAATCACTATACTCATTACTCTTATTATTATCAATCCAACTCATATTATTAGCCATATTATGGTTATATGACCGACAGAACGACTATTACTATACTCATTACTCATATTATTATCAATCTAACTCATATTATTAGCCATATTATGCTTATATGATCGATAGCACGACAATTACTATACTCATTACACTTATTATTATCAATCTAACTCATATTATTAGCCATATTATGCTTATATGATGGATATAACGACAATTACTATACTTATTACACTCACTATTATCAATCCAACTCATATTATTAACCATATTATGCAGATATGATCGATGGAACGACAATTACTATACTCATTACTCTTATCATAATCAATCTAACTCATATTATTAGCCACATTATGCTTATATGATCGATAGAACGACAATTACAATACTGATTACTCTTATTATTATCAATCTAACTCATATTATTAGCCATATTATGGTTATATGACCGACAGAACGACAATTGCTATACTTATTACTCTTATTATTAGCCATATTATGCTTATATGATCGATAGAACGACAATTACTATACTCATTACTCATATTATTATCAATCTAACTCATATTATTAGCCACATTATGCTTATATGATCGATAGAACGACAATTACTATACTCATTACTCTTATTATTATCAATCTAACTCATATTATTAGCTATATTATGGTGATATGACCGACAGAACGACAATTACTATACTTATTACTCTTGTTATTATCAATCTAACTCATATTATTAGCCATATTATGCCTATATGATCGAAAGTACGACAATTACTGTACTCATTACTCTTATTATTATCAATCTAACTCATATTATTAGCCATATTATGCTTATATGATCGATAGAACGACAATTACTATAATTATTACACTCACTATTATCAATCTAACTCATATTATTAGCCATATTATGCTTATATGATCGATAGAACGACAATTACTATACTCATTACTCATATAGTTATCAATCTAACTCATATTATTAGCCAGATTATGCTTATATGATCGATAGCACGACAATTTCTATACTCCTTACACTTATTGTTATCAATCTAACTCATATTATTAGCCATATTATGCTTATACGATGGATATAACGACAATTACTATACTTATTACACTCACTATTATCAATCCAACTCATATTATTAACCATATTATGCAGATATGATCGATGGAACGACAATTACTATACTCATTACTCTTATCATATTCAATCTAACTCATATTATTAGCCATATTATGCTTATATGATCGATAGAACGACAATTACTATACTCATTACTCATATTATTATCAATCTAACTCATATTATTAGCCACATTACGCTTATATGATCGATAGAACGACAATTACTATACTCATTACTCTTATTATTATCAATCTAACTCATATTATTAGCTATATTATGGTTATATGACCGACAGAACGACAATTACTATACTTATTACTCTTGTTATTATCAATCTAACTCATATTATCAGCCATATTATGCTTATATGATCGATATAACGACAATTACTATACTTATTACACTCACTATTATCAATCTAAATCATATTATTAGCCATATTATGCTTATATGATCGATAGAACGACAATTACTATACTAATTACTCTTATTATTATCAATCTAACTCATATTATTAGCCACATTATGCTTATATGATCGATAGAACGATAATCACTATACTCATTACTCTTATTATTATCAATCCAACTCATATTATTAGCCATATTATGGTTATATGACCGACAGAACGACTATTACTATACTCATTACTCATATTATTATCAATCTAACTCATATTATTAGCCATATTATGCTTATATGATCGTTAGCACGACAATTACTATACTCATTACACTTATTATTATCAATCTAACTCATATTATTAGCCATATTATGCTTATATGATGGATATAACGACAATTACTATACTTATTACACTCACTATTATCAATCCAACTCATATTATTAACCATATTATGCAGATATGATCGATGGAACGACAATTACTATACTCATTACTCTTATCATAATCAATCTAACTCATATTATTAGCCACATTATGCTTATATGATCGATAGAACGACAATTACTATACTGATTACTCTTATTATTATCAATCTAACTCATATTATTAGCCATATTATGGTTATATGACCGACAGAACGACAATTGCTATACTTGTTACTCTTATTATTAGCCATATTATGCTTATATGATCGATAGAACGACAATTACTATACTCATTACTCATATTATTATCAATCTAACTCATATTATTAGCCACATTATGCTTATATGATCGATAGAACGACAATTACTATACTCATTACTCTTATTATTATCAATCTAACTCATATTATTAGCTATATTATGGTGATATGACCGACAGAACGACAATTACTATACTTATTACTCTTGTTATTATCAATCTAACTCATATTATTAGCCATATTATGCCTATATGATCGAAAGTACGACAATTACTGTACTCATTACTCTTATTATTATCAATCTAACTCATATTATTAGCCATATTATGCTTATATGATCAATAGAACGACAATTACTATAATTATTACACTCACTATTATCAATCTAACTCATATTATTAGCCATATTATGCTTATATGATCGATAGAACGACAATTACTATACTCATTACTCATATAGTTATCAATCTAACTCATATTATTAGCCAGATTATGCTTATATGATCGATAGAACGACAATTACTATACTCATTACTCATATTATTATCAATCTAACTTATATTATTAGCCACATTATGCTTATATGATCGATAGAACGACAATTACTATACTCATTACTCTTATTATTATCAATCTAACTCATATTATTAGCTATATTATGGTTATATGACCGACAGAACGACAATTACTATACTTATTACTCTTGTTATTATCAATCTAACTCATATTATCAGCCATATTATGCTTATATGATCGATATAACGACAATTACTATACTTATTACACTCACTATTATCAATCTAAATCATATTATTAGCCATATTATGCTTATATGATCGATAGAACGACAATTACTATACTAATTACTCTTATTATTATCAATCTAACTCATATTATTAGCCACATTATGCTTATATGATCGATAGAACGATAATCACTATACTCATTACTCTTATTATTATCAATCCAACTCATATTATTAGCCATATTATGGTTATATGACCGACAGAACGACTATTACTATACTCATTACTCATATTATTATCAATCTAACTCGTATTATTAGCCATATTATGCTTATATGATCGATAGCACGACAATTACTATACTCATTACACTTATTATTATCAATCTAACTCATATTATTAGCCATATTATGCTTATATGATGGATATAACGACAATTACTATACTTATTACACTCACTATTATCAATCCAACTCATATTATTAACCATATTATGCAGATATGATCGATGGAACGACAATTACTATACTCATTACTCTTATCATAATCAATCTAACTCATATTATTAGCCACATTATGCTTATATGATCGATAGAACGACAATTACTATACTGATTACTCTTATTATTATCAATCTAACTCATATTATTAGCCATATTATGGTTATATGACCGACAGAACGACAATTGCTATACTTATTACTCTTATTATTAGCCATATTATGCTTATATGATCGATAGAACGACAATTACTATACTCATTACTCATATTATTATCAATCTAACTCATATTATTAGCCACATTATGCTTATATGATCGATAGAACGACAATTACTATACTCATTACTCTTATTATTATCAATCTAACTCATATTATTAGCTATATTATGGTGATATGACCGACAGAACGACAATTACTATACTTATTACTCTTGTTATTATCAATCTAACTCATATTATTAGCCATATTATGCCTATATGATCGAAAGTACGACAATTACTGTACTCATTACTCTTATTATTATCAATCTAACTCATATTATTAGCCATATTATGCTTATATGATCGATAGAACGACAATTACTATAATTATTACACTCACTATTATCAATCTAACTCATATTATTAGCCATATTATGCTTATATGATCGATAGAACGACAATTACTATACTCATTACTCATATAGTTATCAATCTAACTCATATTATTAGCCAGATTATGCTTATATGATCGATAGCACGACAATTTCTATACTCCTTACACTTATTGTTATCAATCTAACTCATATTATTAGCCATATTATGCTTATACGATGGATATAACGACAATTACTATACTTATTACACTCACTATTATCAATCCAACTCATATTATTAACCATATTATGCAGATATGATCGATGGAACGACAATTACTATACTCATTACTCTTATCATATTCAATCTAACTCATATTATTAGCCATATTATGCTTATATGATCGATAGAACGACAATTACTATACTCATTACTCATATTATTATCAATCTAACTCATATTATTAGCCACATTATGCTTATATGATCGATAGAACGACAATTACTATACTCATTACTCTTATTATTATCAATCTAACTCATATTATTAGCTATATTATGGTTATATGACCGACAGAACGACAATTACTATACTTATTACTCTTGTTATTATCAATCTAACTCATATTATCAGCCATATTATGCTTATATGATCGATATAACGACAATTACTATACTTATTACACTCACTATTATCAATCTAAATCATATTATTAGCCATATTATGCTTATATGATCGATAGAACGACAATTACTATACTAATTACTCTTATTATTATCAATCTAACTCATATTATTAGCCACATTATGCTTATATGATCGATAGAACGATAATCACTATACTCATTACTCTTATTATTATCAATCCAACTCATATTATTAGCCATATTATGGTTATATGACCGACAGAACGACTATTACTATACTCATTACTCATATTATTATCAATCTAACTCATATTATTAGCCATATTATGCTTATATGATCGATAGCACGACAATTACTATACTCATTACACTTATTATTATCAATCTAACTCATATTATTAGCCATATTATGCTTATATGATGGATATAACGACAATTACTATACTTATTACACTCACTATTATCAATCCAACTCATATTATTAACCATATTATGCAGATATGATCGATGGAACGACAATTACTATACTCATTACTCTTATCATAATCAATCTAACTCATATTATTAGCCACATTATGCTTATATGATCGATAGAACGACAATTACTATACTGATTACTCTTATTATTATCAATCTAACTCATATTATTAGCCATATTATGGTTATATGACCGACAGAACGACAATTGCTATACTTATTACTCTTATTATTAGCCATATTATGCTTATATGATCGATAGAACGACAATTACTATACTCATTACTCATATTATTATCAATCTAACTCATATTATTAGCCACATTATGCTTATATGATCGATAGAACGACAATTACTATACTCATTACTCTTATTATTATCAATCTAACTCATATTATTAGCTATATTATGGTTATATGACCGACAGAACGACAATTACTATACTTATTACTCTTGTTATTATCAATCTAACTCATATTATTAGCCATATTATGCCTATATGATCGAAAGTACGACAATTACTGTACTCATTACTCTTATTATTATCAATCTAACTCATATTATTAGCCATATTATGCTTATATGATCGATAGAACGACAATTACTATAATTATTACACTCACTATTATCAATCTAACTCATATTATTAGCCATATTATGCTTATATGATCGATAGAACGACAATTACTATACTCATTACTCACATAGTTATCAATCTAACTCATATTATTAGCCATATTATGCTTATATGATCGATAGCACGACAATTTCTATACTCCTTACACTTATTGTTATCAATCTAACTCATATTATTAGCCATATTATGCTTATATGATGGATATAACGACAATTACTATACTTATTACACTCACTATTATCAATCCAACTCATATTATTAACCATATTATGCAGATATGATCGATGGAACGACAATTACTATACTCATTACTCTTATTATTATCAATCTAACTCATATTATTAGCCACATTATGCTTATATGATCGATAGAACGACAATTACTATACTGATTACTCTTATTATTATCAATCTAACTCATATTATTAGCCATATTATGGTTATATGACCGACAGAACGGCAATTGCTATACTTATTACTCTTATTATTGTCAATCTAACTCATATTATTAGCCATATTATGCTTATATGATCGATAGAACGACAATTACTATACTCATTACTCATATTATTATCAATCTAACTCATATTATTAGCCACATTATGCTTATATGATCGATAGAACGACAATTACTATACTCATTACTCTTATTATTATCAATCTAACTCATATTATTAGCTATATTATGGTTATATGACCGACAGAACGACAATTACTATACTTATTACTCTTGTTATTATCAATCTAACTCATATTATTAGCCATATTATGCCTATATGATCGAAAGTACGACAATTACTATACTCATTACTCTTATTATTATCAATCTAACTCATATTATTAGCCATATTATGCTTATATGATCGATAGAACGACAATTACTATACTGATTACACTCACTGTTATCAATCCAACTCATATTATTAACCATATTATGCAGATATGATCGATGGAACGACAATTACAATACTCATTACTCTTATCATATTCAATCTAACTCATATTATTAGCCATATTATGCTTATATGATCGATAGAACGACAATTACTATACTCATTACTCATATTATTATCAATCTAACTCATATTATTAGCCACATTATGCTTATATGATCGACAGAACGACAATTACTATACTCATTACTCTTATTATTATCAATCTAACTCATATTATTAGCTATATTATGGTTATATGATCGATAGAACGACAATTACTATACTAATTACTCTTATTATTATCAATCTAACTCATATTATTAGCCACATTATGCTTATATGATCGATAGAACGATAATCACTATATTCATTACTCTTATTATTATCAATCCAACTCATATTATTAGCCACATTATGCTTATATGATCGATAGAACGACAATTACTATACTCATTACCCTTATTATTATCAATCTGACTCATATTATTAGCCATATTATGCTTATATGATCGATAGAACGACAATAATTCTACTTATTACACTTACTATTATCAATCTAACTCTTATTATTAACCATATTATGCAGATATGATCGATAGAACGACAATTACTATACTTATTACTCTTATTATTATCAATCTAACTCATATTATTAACCATATTATGCTTATATGATCGATAGTACGACAATTACTATACTCATTACTCTTATTATTATCAATCTAACTCATATTATTAGCCATATTATGCTTATATGATCGATAGAACGACAATTACTATACTTATTACACTCACTGTTATCAATCCAACTCATATTATTAACCATATTATGCAGATATGATCGATAGTACGACAATTACTATACTCATTACTCTTATTGTTATCAATCTAACTCATATTATTAACCATGTTATGCTTATATGATCGATAGAACGACAATTACTGTACTTATTACACTCACTATTATCAATCTAACTCATATTATTAGCCACATTATGCTTATATGATCGATAGCACGACAATTACTATACTCATTACACTTATTGTTATCAATCTAACTCATATTATTAGCCATATTATACTTATATGATGGATATAACGACAATTACTATACTTATTACACTCACTATTATCAATCTAAATCATATTATTAACCATATTATGCAGATATGATCGATGGAACGACAATTACTATACTCATTACTCTTATTATTATCAATCTAACTCATATTATTAGCCATATTATGGTTATATGACCGACAGAACGACAATTACTATACTTATTACTCTTGTTATTATCAATCTAACTCATATTATTAGCCATATTATGCTTATATGATCGATAGCACGACAATTACTGTACTCATTACACTTATTATTATCAATCTAACTCATATTATTAGCCATATTATGCTTATATGATCGATAACACGACAATTACTGTACTCATTACACTTATTATTATCAATCTAACTCATATTATTAGCCATATTATGCTTATATGATCGATAAAAAGACAATTACTATACTCATTACTCTTATCATAATCAATCTAACTCATATTATTAGCCACATTATGCTTATATGATCGATAGAACGACAATTACTATACTGATTACTCTTATTATTATCAATCTAACTCATATTATTAGCCATATTATGGTTATATGACCGACAGAACGGCAATTGCTATACTTATTACTCTTATTATTGTCAATCTAACTCATATTATTAGCCATATTATGCTTATATGATCGATAGAACGACAATTACTATACTCATTACTCATATTATTATCAATCTAACTCATATTATTAGCCACATTATGCTTATATGATCGATAGAACGACAATTACTATACTCATTACTCTTATTATTATCAATCTAACTCATATTATTAGCTATATTATGGTTATATGACCGACAGAACGACAATTACTATACTTATTACTCTTGTTATTATCAATCTAACTCATATTATTAGCCATATTATGCCTATATGATCGAAAGTACGACAATTACTATATTCATTACTCTTATTATTATCAATCTAACTCATATTATTTGCCATATTATGCTTATATGATCGATAGAACGACAATTACTATACTGATTACACTCACTGTTATCAATCCAACTCATATTATTAACCATATTATGCAGATATGATCGATGGAACGACAATTACAATACTCATTACTCTTATCATATTCAATCTAACTCATATTATTAGCCATATTATGCTTATATGATCGATAGAACGACAATTACTATACTCATTACTCATATTATTATCAATCTAACTCATATTATTAGCCACATTATGCTTATATGATCGATAGAACGACAATTACTATACTCATTACTCTTATTATTATCAATCTAACTCATATTATTAGCTATATTATGGTTATATGACCGACAGAACGACAATTACTATACTTATTACTCTTGTTATTATCAATCTAACTGATATTATCAGCCGTATTATGCTTATATGATCGATATAACGACAATTACTATACTTATTACACTCACTATTATCAATCTAAATCATATTATTAGCCATATTATGCTTATATGATCGATAGAACGACAATTACTATACTAATTACTCTTATTATTATCAATCTAACTCATATTATTAGCCACATTATGCTTATATGATCGATAGAACGATAATCACTATATTCATTACTCTTATTATTATCAATCCAACTCATATTATTAGCCATATTATGCTTATATGATCGATAGAACGACAATTACTATACTCATTACCCTTATTATTATCAATCTGACTCATATTATTAGCCATATTATGCTTATATGATCGATAGAACGACAATAATTCTACTTATTACACTTACTATTATCAATCTAACTCTTATTATTAATCATATTATGCAGATATGATCGATAGAACGACAATTACTATACTTATTACTCTTATTATTATCAATCTAACTCATATTATTAGCCATATTATGCTTATATGATCGATAGAACGACAATTACTATACTCATTACTCATATTATTATCAATCTAACTCATATTATTAGCCATATTATGCTTATATGATCGATAGCACGACAATTACTATACTCATTACACTTATTGTTATCAATCCAACTCATATTATTAACCATATTATGCAGATATGATCGATGGAACGACAATTACAATACTCATTACTCTTATCATATTCAATCTAACTCATATTATTAGCCATATTATGCTTATATGATCGATAACACGACAATTACTGTACTCATTACACTTATTATTATCAATCTAACTCATATTATTAGCCATATTATGCTTATATGATCGATAAAAAGACAATTACTATACTCATTACTCTTATCATAATCAATCTAACTCATATTATTAGCCACATTATGCTTATATGATCGATAGAACGACAATTACTATACTGATTACTCTTATTATTATCAATCTAACTCATATTATTAGCCATATTATGGTTATATGACCGACAGAACGGCAATTGCTATACTTATTACTCTTATTATTGTCAATCTAACTCATATTATTAGCCATATTATGCTTATATGATCGATAGAACGACAATTACTATACTCATTACTCATATTATTATCAATCTAACTCATATTATTAGCCACATTATGCTTATATGATCGATAGAACGACAATTACTATACTCATTACTCTTATTATTATCAATCTAACTCATATTATTAGCTATATTATGGTTATATGACCGACAGAACGACAATTACTATACTTATTACTCTTGTTATTATCAATCTAACTCATATTATTAGCCATATTATGCCTATATGATCGAAAGTACGACAATTACTATATTCATTACTCTTATTATTATCAATCTAACTCATATTATTTGCCATATTATGCTTATATGATCGATAGAACGACAATTACTATACTGATTACACTCACTGTTATCAATCCAACTCATATTATTAACCATATTATGCAGATATGATCGATGGAACGACAATTACAATACTCATTACTCTTATCATATTCAATCTAACTCATATTATTAGCCATATTATGCTTATATGATCGATAGAACGACAATTACTATACTCATTACTCATATTATTATCAATCTAACTCATATTATTAGCCACATTATGCTTATATGATCGATAGAACGACAATTACTATACTCATTACTCTTATTATTATCAATCTAACTCATATTATTAGCTATATTATGGTTATATGACCGACAGAACGACAATTACTATACTTATTACTCTTGTTATTATCAATCTAACTGATATTATCAGCCGTATTATGCTTATATGATCGATATAACGACAATTACTATACTTATTACACTCACTATTATCAATCTAAATCATATTATTAGCCATATTATGCTTATATGATCGATAGAACGACAATTACTATACTAATTACTCTTATTATTATCAATCTAACTCATATTATTAGCCACATTATGCTTATATGATCGATAGAACGATAATCACTATATTCATTACTCTTATTATTATCAATCCAACTCATATTATTAGCCATATTATGCTTATATGATCGATAGAACGACAATTACTATACTCATTACCCTTATTATTATCAATCTGACTCATATTATTAGCCATATTATGCTTATATGATCGATAGAACGACAATAATTCTACTTATTACACTTACTATTATCAATCTAACTCTTATTATTAATCATATTATGCAGATATGATCGATAGAACGACAATTACTATACTTATTACTCTTATTATTATCAATCTAACTCATATTATTAGCCATATTATGCTTATATGATCGATAGAACGACAATTACTATACTCATTACTCATATTATTATCAATCTAACTCATATTATTAGCCATATTATGCTTATATGATCGATAGCACGACAATTACTATACTCATTACACTTATTGTTATCAATCCAACTCATATTATTAACCATATTATGCAGATATGATCGATGGAACGACAATTACAATACTCATTACTCTTATCATATTCAATCTAACTCATATTATTAGCCATATTATGCTTATATGATCGATAGAACGACAATTACTATACTCATTACTCATATTATTATCAATCTAACTCATATTATTAGCCACATTATGCTTATATGATCGATAGAACGACAATTACTATACTCATTACTCTTATTATTATCAATCTAACTCATATTATTAGCTATATTATGGTTATATGACCGACAGAACGACAATTACTATACTTATTACTCTTGTTATTATCAATCTAACTCATATTATCAGCCATATTATGCTTATATGATCGATATAACGACAATTACTATACTTATAACACTCACTATTATCAATCTAAATCATATTATTAGCCATATTATGCTTATATGATCGATAGAACGACAATTACTATACTAATTACTCTTATTATTATCAATCTAACTCATATTATTAGCCACATTATGCTTATATGATCGATAGAACGATAATCACTATATTCATTACTCTTATTATTATCAATCCAACTCATATTATTAGCCACATTATGCTTATATGATCGATAGAACGACAATTACTATACTCATTACCCTTATTATTATCAATCTGACTCTTATTATTAGCCATATTATGCTTATATGATCGATAGAACGACAATAATTCTACTTATTACACTGACTATTATCAATCTAACTCTTATTATTAACCATATTATGCAGATATGATCGATAGAACGACAATTACTATACTTATTACTCTTATTATTATCAATCTAACTCATATTATTAGCCATATTATGCTTATATGATCGATAGTACGACAATTACTATACTCATTACTCTTATTATTATCAATCTAACTCATATTATTAGCCATATTATGCTTATATGATCGATAGAACGACAATTACTATACTTATTACACTCACTGTTATCAATCCAACTCATATTATTAACCATATTATGCAGATATGATCGATAGTACGACAATTACTATACTCATTACTCTTATTGTTATCAATCTAACTCATATTATTAACCATGTTATGCTTATATGATCGATAGAACGACAATTACTGTACTTATTACACTCACTATTATCAATCTAACTCATATTATTAGCCACATTATGCTTATATGATCGATAGCACGACAATTACTATACTCATTACACTTATTGTTATCAATCTAACTCATATTATTAGCCATATTATACTTATATGATGGATATAACGACAATTACTATACTTATTACACTCACTATTATCAATCTAAATCATATTATTAGCCATATTATGCTTATATGATCGATAGAACGACAATTACTATACTAATTACTCTTATTATTATCAATCTAACTCATATTATTAGCCACATTATGCTTATATGATCGATAGAACGATAATCACTATACTCATTACTCTTATTATTATCAATCCAACTCATATTATTAGCCATATTATGCTTATATGATCGATAGAACGACAATTACTATACTCATTACTCATATAGTTATCAATCTAACTCATATTATTAGCCAGATTATGCTTATATGATCGATAGCACGACAATTACTATACTCATTACACTTATTATTATCAATCTAACTCATATTATTAGCCATATTATGCTTATATGATGGATATAACGATAATCACTATACTCATTACTCTTATTATTATCAATCCAACTCATATTATTAGCCATATTATGCTTATATGATCGATAGAACGACAATTACTATACTCATTACTCATATAGTTATCAATCTAACTCATATTATTAGCCAGATTATGCTTATATGATCGATAGCACGACAATTACTATACTCATTACACTTATTATTATCAATCTAACTCATATTATTAGCCATATTATGCTTATATGATGGATATAACGACAATTACTATACTTATTACACTCACTATTATCAATCCAACTCATATTATTAACCATATTATGCAGATATGATCGATGGAACGACAATTACTATACTCATTACTCTTATCATAATCAATCTAACTCATACTATTAGCCACATTATGCTTATATGATCGATAGAACGACAATTACTATACTGATTACTCTTATTATTATCAATCTAACTCATATTATTAGCCATATTATGGTTATATGACCGACAGAACGACAATTGCTATACTTATTACTCTTATTATTAGCCATATTATGCTTATATGATCGATAGAACGACAATTACTATACTCATTACTCATATTATTATCAATCTAACTCATATTATTAGCCACATTATGCTTATATGATCGATAGAACGACAATTACTATACTCATTACTCTTATTATTATCAATCTAACTCATATTATTAGCTATATTATGGTTATATGACCGACAGAACGACAATTACTATACTTATTACTCTTGTTATTATCAATCTAACTCATATTATTAGCCATATTATGCCTATATGATCGAAAGTACGACAATTACTATACTCATTACTCTTATTATTATCAATCTAACTCATATTATTAGCCATATTATGCTTATATGATCGATAGAACGACAATTACTATACTGATTACACTCACTGTTATCAATCCAACTCATATTATTAACCATATTATGCAGATATGATCGATGGAACGACAATTACAATACTCATTACTCTTATCATATTCAATCTAACTCATATTATTAGCCATATTATGCTTATATGATCGATAGAACGACAATTACTATACTCATTACTCATATTATTATCAATCTAACTCATATTATTAGCCACATTATGCTTATATGATCGACAGAACGACAATTACTATACTCATTACTCTTATTATTATCAATCTAACTCATATTATAAGCTATATTATGGTTATATGACCGACAGAACGACAATTACTATACTTATTACTCTTGTTATTATCAATCTAACTCATATTATCAGCCATATTATGCTTATATGATCGATATAACGACAATTACTATACTTATTACACTCACTATTATCAATCTAAATCATATTATTAGCCATATTATGCTTATATGATCGATAGAACGACAATTACTATACTCATTACTCATATTATTATCAATCTAACTCATATTATTAGCCACATTATGCTTATATGATCGATAGAACGACAATTACTATACTCATTACTCTTATTATTATCAATCTAACTCATATTATTAGCTATATTATGGTTATATGACCGACAGAACGACAATTACTATACTTATTACTCTTGTTATTATCAATCTAACTCATATTATTAGCCATATTATGCCTATATGATCGAAAGTACGACAATTACTATACTCATTACTCTTATTATTATCAATCTAACTCATATTATTAGCCATATTATGCTTATATGATCGATAGAACGACAATTACTATACTGATTACACTCACTGTTATCAATCCAACTCATATTATTAACCATATTATGCAGATATGATCGATGGAACGACAATTACAATACTCATTACTCTTATCATATTCAATCTAACTCATATTATTAGCCAGATTATGCTTATATGATCGATAGAACGACAATTACTATACTCATTACTCATATTATTATCAATCTAACTTATATTATTAGCCACATTATGCTTATATGATCGATAGAACGACAATTACTATACTCATTACTCTTATTATTATCAATCTAACTCATATTATTAGCTATATTATGGTTATATGACCGACAGAACGACAATTACTATACTTATTACTCTTGTTATTATCAATCTAACTCATATTATCAGCCATATTATGCTTATATGATCGATATAACGACAATTACTATACTTATTACACTCACTATTATCAATCTAAATCATATTATTAGCCATATTATGCTTATATGATCGATAGAACGACAATTACTATACTAATTACTCTTATTATTATCAATCTAACTCATATTATTAGCCACATTATGCTTATATGATCGATAGAACGATAATCACTATACTCATTACTCTTATTATTATCAATCCAACTCATATTATTAGCCATATTATGGTTATATGACCGACAGAACGACTATTACTATACTCATTACTCATATTATTATCAATCTAACTCATATTATTAGCCATATTATGCTTATATGATCGATAGCACGACAATTACTATACTCATTACACTTATTATTATCAATCTAACTCATATTATTAGCCATATTATGCTTATATGATGGATATAACGACAATTACTATACTTATTACACTCACTATTATCAATCCAACTCATATTATTAACCATATTATGCAGATATGATCGATGGAACGACAATTACTATACTCATTACTCTTATCATAATCAATCTAACTCATATTATTAGCCACATTATGCTTATATGATCGATAGAACGACAATTACAATACTGATTACTCTTATTATTATCAATCTAACTCATATTATTAGCCATATTATGGTTATATGACCGACAGAACGACAATTGCTATACTTATTACTCTTATTATTAGCCATATTATGCTTATATGATCGATAGAACGACAATTACTATACTCATTACTCATATTATTATCAATCTAACTCATATTATTAGCCACATTATGCTTATATGATCGATAGAACGACAATTACTATACTCATTACTCTTATTATTATCAATCTAACTCATATTATTAGCTATATTATGGTGATATGACCGACAGAACGACAATTACTATACTTATTACTCTTGTTATTATCAATCTAACTCATATTATTAGCCATATTATGCCTATATGATCGAAAGTACGACAATTACTGTACTCATTACTCTTATTATTATCAATCTAACTCATATTATTAGCCATATTATGCTTATATGATCGATAGAACGACAATTACTATAATTATTACACTCACTATTATCAATCTAACTCATATTATTAGCCATATTATGCTTATATGATCGATAGAACGACAATTACTATACTCATTACTCATATAGTTATCAATCTAACTCATATTATTAGCCAGATTATGCTTATATGATCGATAGCACGACAATTTCTATACTCCTTACACTTATTGTTATCAATCTAACTCATATTATTAGCCATATTATGCTTATACGATGGATATAACGACAATTACTATACTTATTACACTCACTATTATCAATCCAACTCATATTATTAACCATATTATGCAGATATGATCGATGGAACGACAATTACTATACTCATTACTCTTATCATATTCAATCTAACTCATATTATTAGCCATATTATGCTTATATGATCGATAGAACGACAATTACTATACTCATTACTCATATTATTATCAATCTAACTCATATTATTAGCCACATTACGCTTATATGATCGATAGAACGACAATTACTATACTCATTACTCTTATTATTATCAATCTAACTCATATTATTAGCTATATTATGGTTATATGACCGACAGAACGACAATTACTATACTTATTACTCTTGTTATTATCAATCTAACTCATATTATCAGCCATATTATGCTTATATGATCGATATAACGACAATTACTATACTTATTACACTCACTATTATCAATCTAAATCATATTATTAGCCATATTATGCTTATATGATCGATAGAACGACAATTACTATACTAATTACTCTTATTATTATCAATCTAACTCATATTATTAGCCACATTATGCTTATATGATCGATAGAACGATAATCACTATACTCATTACTCTTATTATTATCAATCCAACTCATATTATTAGCCATATTATGGTTATATGACCGACAGAACGACTATTACTATACTCATTACTCATATTATTATCAATCTAACTCATATTATTAGCCATATTATGCTTATATGATCGTTAGCACGACAATTACTATACTCATTACACTTATTATTATCAATCTAACTCATATTATTAGCCATATTATGCTTATATGATGGATATAACGACAATTACTATACTTATTACACTCACTATTATCAATCCAACTCATATTATTAACCATATTATGCAGATATGATCGATGGAACGACAATTACTATACTCATTACTCTTATCATAATCAATCTAACTCATATTATTAGCCACATTATGCTTATATGATCGATAGAACGACAATTACTATACTGATTACTCTTATTATTATCAATCTAACTCATATTATTAGCCATATTATGGTTATATGACCG